>NC_057807.1:579200258-579275701 GCF_018294505.1 Triticum aestivum | reverse complement strand
ACGCACCGGAGACACGTGCCGCCTCTTTGGACATTCCACAACACCACCCCGCATGTATGAGGGCACGGTACGACGCTCCGGTGGCATTGCTACCCCCAGGGGGCCCCCGTCCCGCCTAACCCTGGAGCGATTGACCACGAGATCTAGCCCTTTGACTTCCCACGGACAGGCTTTGACCAGTGGACCTCTCCACCCGGTTGTGTCAGGTCCGCCCATAGGGACACCCGGGAGCAACATCCGGGCCAAACGCACAGATACATCCACTCCATGTAGACCCCGACGCGTCCGTTCCCCCCCTCCAGGTGTCGGCGGCGGCGCCGTCCGTGACGGGGCCACACCCCGGAGATGCATGCCGCCTCTTCGGACATGCCATAACACCATCCTGTTGTGGTAGGTCATCCGATATATATAAACACTTGGAGCAAAGTCCCCTTCGTATAGACCCGATGCGGCTGTTCCCCATTCCAGTTGCCGGCTGGCGGCGGCACCGTTCGTGAGGGGGGTCACACCGCTCTGTACAGAACCGAAAAATAATGTATGTATGCTTATTAACACATACTGTATGTAAGTTAGTTAAATAATAATATTAAAGAAAACAGTGAAGAAAAAGAAAAAAACTATATGTATGCTTATTAACACATACTATATGCTTATTAACACAATCTATATGTATGCTTATTAACACAATCTATATGTATGCTTATTAACACATACTGTATGTTTAATAATAATAATAATATTACATGGAAAAAAAGAAAAAAAAGAAAAAAAACTATGTCGACGGCAAAGCCGTCGGCATAGGTGCGGCCAGGGTAGATGGACAGCGCCGCGGATCGATGACGTGTCAGCTATGCCGACGGCTGCCGTCGGCATAGCTCCTGGTCGGTGCGCTCTGGATCGGTGACGTGTCACCTGTATCTATGTCGACGGCCACCCGTCACGGCCGTCGGCATAGATTTGACGTCGTTAGCCGGCCGTGATGGCAGTTGTCAGCGGGCCCGCATCTATGCCGACGGCCTATATATGCCGACGGCAGCTGTAGGCGTAGTCTGGGATAAGCCGACGGCTGTGATGTGCCGACGGCTGCTGTCGGCATAGACGCGGATAGCCCGACGGCCTTTGTACGCCGACGGCCAGGAGCTAGCTGTCGGCATAGCTCGGACTAGGCCGACGGTAGCCGTTGGCATATATTTGGCTGTCGGCTTAGAGCCCTGTTCCGGTAGTGCCAGCCCGAACTACTGTCACAGCTGAATCGGGCTAACTTCACTCCGCAAGCAAACCAGCTAATGGAATCATCGTATTCAGTCCGCTTTCAACCATCTGCTAACCTCAATCCCATTGGTTTAGTGCAATTGTGCTTCTCCCTGTGTTTGGAGATGAATCGTCCATGGTGCTTTGATCTACGCAATCTTATCAACGCAGGCACTCTAGCGACAGGACCTAGTGTTCTGAACTCCGGCTTTACCCTGCAGTGTGGCAAGGTTTATTGCAATCAGAGATAGTCTTGGTAAAAAGATACAAACAATAAATATGAAGAAAAAAAAGGCAACTGCTAGACTGATTGTTATTATTCTGGTTGATGCTTACCGAACATCCAGATAATTTCTTGCATACATTTTGTTCTCTCAACGTTCAGCCTGCTCCTCCTATATCTTTATTCCAAAACCTCTCTCCCAAGGCTCCCTTGATGTCCGTGATCCATTGGCGGCCTGCCATAGCCTCGCCGACAGCCCCTGATGCGGCCCGAGACCAACTTAATGAGCTCAAGCGCAATCTCCGAGATGGCGCGACTGTCGCCAATCACCATATTTGTGATGTGGCGATCACCTCACGCTCCTCCCTGAGAATTGCAGATCAAGGCCTCTCCAAGGGCGGAGGGTGTCGGTGCGCATCCTCCACAACCAAAGGATCCTTAAGCTGATCGCAGTCCAGCACTCCAGCCAAGGTCCCGAACACCCAAGTCCCCCAGGCGGAGTGGTCTGCACACCTCAAACGTAGTGGCCCCCCTGCGCAGCCGCCCTACCCTACACAAAGGAAACCCCATCCAAATTTTTCTACAGCTCACAATGAACAGACTCATCCTAAAATTAAATTAACATATGACTGCATCTACTCGTGCATATTTTCTCTTCTCTTTCTTTAATCACACAACAATACTTCAGACTGAATCTCCCCCATGGCCAAAGCAAGTAGCGGTCAGGCAGTGGCTACATAATCCTCCATTGCCCTTCTCCCATAATTCTCCATCTTTGACGCCTAGTACTACTGAATTGAGAATTAGTAACCTACTTGTTCTCCGCAATTTCTAACCATATCATGTTATTGTTTTTCGTTTCACCCGTTGGTGTTGCTCTTCAGATCATCCTACTGAATTTTCCATAGAGAATACGACTCTGAATCCCTTGTTTCAAAAAAAAAAACTCTGAATCCCACACAGGACCCGATGAATGCAAAGCTTGCAACACTCATTCAGGCATACTACGCTTTCGCAAACAAAAAAGAAATGCACAGAAGGCTTCGTTGTCCGGGGAACGCACCTATATTAGTCCAACCATGCTACCGGTCGATAGCTAGGAGGCCTGTGGCGACGATTCCCAGCTGCCCTCCCGGGCCGTTTCTCCCTCGCACATCTGCGCGTTGGCGCTCACGGCGGGCACCGGCGCTTCCACAATCTAGACTGAGCCTCCCGCACCATAGGCCGCCAGATCCATCGGGTTGCGATCTCGTCCACCTCCTCGACCAAGGGGAATCTGGATCCGGGCCTACATAGAACAACTGCGGGAAAATCAATGACTCACAAATAAGAACCAACCGCATCAACCTCCAGAGAACAAAAAACACGCTGTGACCTGCTAATCGGCTGCATCAGGAACTCCATCGCCGAAAAAATGGAGTCGCCTCCCTCCTTCGACCGTACTCGTCACCAGAACCAGCCACCAGCACCCTTTGCCTGACCTACGAGGGATTACAGAGAAGGGATATACCATAACTACACCAAACGTATGACGGAAAGCGGATTTTCTGATGCACGGACCAACTCCGAACCTGTCGAGCCGTGCCACGGCTCAGCAAAATCACATCGACGGCCGTCAGAATCGCCCGCAAGACAAACGGGCGAAGGCCGTTATCCTGGCCCACAGAACAGGACAACTCCGTACGTACACAATACCCCACCGCATTTTCAGCGCTCCCGTATTCCACCTAAAAACAGTGCGGCACAGATCCCTGTGCGACATGCAACGGCGTCGATAAAGCGCTCATATGTGCTCGAGACCAGAAACTTCGCGTCTTTCTATCCCTAAAACTTCCCACGAGCGCTCACTTTTAGTCCAGCTGTGTGCGCTTGAGCAAAAATTTGTGTTGCCTTCCGCTTGCACACAACCTTCCCTCTAACCCCGACGCTGCCGCCCTTGTCCTGGTCGTTGGTCGGCCCCTTCCACAGTGACCAAGGGAATGCAAAGGCCATCCCCCGCCGCACCCCTGGGCACCATCGTCGGTGCCAAAGACCCACCGGTGGCCAGGAATTTTGCGGCGCCACCGTAGAATCGACAACGGCTAGGGAAGAACATCATCGATAGCGCCACATCAACGACGGTCACCGGCAGTCGTTCTGCTGCGATGACGGTATCGGCATTGCCCAAGTTGACCGGCAAAAGGGACTGTCAGTCGGCGGACAACTCGGTGGCGGTGACGAGGACAAAGAAGACTGCGACCACCGGGTTGCTCCCCCCTCGACCTGTCGTGGCGCCGTCGAGTACTAATCAAACTCCTGCTACCGCACTGCCACCCTCTTCACCTTTGACGGACGAGGACGAGGTGGATTCGGGCGGTACTGTGAGAAGAATTGGGAAGCGTAGAACCCTTCGTCTGGGCCGCATTGTATTATATGGAAAGCATGCCGTGGCTTACAAGGAAGGGATCGATCGAGAGAAAGAGAGATCGATCCTGGTTCGGTTACAGAAGGTTAACAAAAGAAGAGATAAGAGAGAATAAGATTACAAGAGTTTAAACTACTCTCCTATCTCTATACAATGTATTCTAACATTCCCCCTCAATCTGAACCGAGTGACCTTTACCAAGGTTAAGATTGTTCTTGAATTCATTCAATCTTCCTGTAGTAAGAGGTTTTGTGAAGCCATCAGCAAGTTGATCACCAGTTGGGATAAACCGAATATCAAGTAGCTTGCGAGCTACTCTTCCTCTGACAAAGTGAAAATCAACTTCAATATGTTTAGTTTGTGCATGGAAAACAGGATTAGCTGAGAGATAGGTTGCACCAATATTATCACTCCATAACCTCGCAGCTTGTGGAGCCTTGATCCCAAGTTCATATAACAGAGTCTGTATCCACATTACCTCAGCTGTAGCATTAGCCAGAGCTTTATACTCAGCTTCTGTACTGGACCTAGAAACAGTGGCCCGTTTTCTTGCACTCCATGACACAAGATTTGTTCCCAGAAACATAGCAAAACCACCTGTGGACCTTCTGTCATCAGCACACCCTGCCCAGTCTACATCGGAATAGGCAGTAACAAGCAAAGACATTGACTTGATAATCTGAATCCCAAGACCTGTTGAGTATTTGAGATACCTTAAAATCCTTTTTACTGTTGTCCAATGTGTTGTTCTAGGTGCATGCAAATATTGACAAACTTTATTGTCAGAGTAAGAAATATCAGGACGTGTAAGAGTCAAATACTGTAAAGCACCAACAACACTTCTATACTTTGTTGTATCATCTGCTCCAAGTCCTTCTCCACTGTCAATTGTAAGTTTTTCTGATGTTGAAATTGGTGTACTCACAGGTTTGCAATGTTCCAATCCTACTCTCTTGAGTATATCAGTGGTGTATTTTTCTTGTGTAAGAAGTATTCCATCCTTTATCTATTTAACTTCTATACCAAGAAAATAATGAAGATCACCTAAGTCTTTGAGAGCAAATTCCAACTTCAGATCCTTAAGCAAACAAGTGGTAGCATGTGCACTTGAACTAGCAACAATTATATCATCAACATAAACGAGCACAAATATAGTGGCCTTGTCTTTATGATAAAAGAACAATGAAGTATATGCTTTAGATGGTGTAAACCCAAGTTGTTGTAATTGCATGTTTAACCTAGAATACCAAGCTCTTGGGGCCTGTTTCAAACCATATAAAGCCTTATCCAACTTACAGACATAGTGTGGTGCACTTTGATCCTCATATCCTGGTGGTTGCCGCATGAACACTTCTTCCTCAAGAACACCATGAAAAAACGTGTTCTGAACATCTAGCTGACGTAGACTCCAACCTTTGGAAACAGCAATAGACAGTACAAGTCGAATAGTAGCCGACTTAATAACATGACTAAAAGTATCTTCATAATCAATACCAAACCTCTATTTGAAACCTTTAGCCACTAGTCTAGCCTTGTACCTGTCTATGCTTCCATCAGATTTTCTCTTAATCTTATATACCCATTTACAATCTATGACATTATGACCCTACCTTGGTGGTACTAAATGCCATGTTTTATTTTTCATGAGTGCATCATATTCATGATCCATAGCTTCTTTCCAATCTTTATGTGCAAGAGCATCATGCAAACAAGTTGGTTCTCCAATATGACTGAGAAAAGCACGCTTAACTTTGTCATACCTGACCGTACCATCAGTGTATTCCTTTTTCTTGATAATACCTGACTGTGATCTAGTGTGCCGACGCGGAAGTGTTGATGACATGGGCGCAGGCGCAGAAAATCCCGGTGCAGGAGCTGGCGTAGGAGATCCTGTGGCGGACGGTGACGTAGAGTCAGGCGCAGAAGATCCCGACCCCTGACCCGAGACAGATACCCGCGTAGAAGCTGCAGCGGATCCCAGCGCATCCGGCGCGTGGTCCAAGGAGGATCCAGTCCGCACAGGCGCGTCGCTTTCGTCGGCTGTTGGATCGAAGCGCGGGCTCCCGTCGATCGACGCGCCACGTGGGGACACGGTTTCCCCCGCGCGGGCGCAGGAGCGTGGGCTGGCGAGGTCCACCAGTCGCAGCCGGTCGGCCACATCCGCCGCGGAAGTGCTGGGAGCCACCGGATTGGCTGCATGGGAATCCGGCTCGGGGCGGTTGACAGGCGCAGCCCTGACACGCGGATCAGCGTTGGATCATGCGCCGCTACTGCCGCTACTGTCAGGGAGATCCTCCTCGTGTTCTGCGCCACGTTTGTCCTGGCCTGCACACATGAAATCACATCCTGTGCGTGCACTAACATCATCAGAACCACCGTGAGTGGAATTTTGCACATTTTCAGCCTTATGTAATTCACCCCCGTGATCTGAAAGAAGTGCTATTTCAGCACGAAGAAGGGCTCCGACGTTGGGACGAAGTTTAGCAAAAGGAAAAAGGGTTTCATCGAACACAACATCCCGGGAAATATAGATTCGTCCAGTAGCAACTCCTAGGCATTTATAACCTTTGTGAAGATTACTATAGCCAATAAAGACACATTGAGTAGAACGAAACTCAAGTTTATGACGATTGTACGGATGCAGGTTGGGATAGCAAGCACACCCAAATATTTTGAGAAAATTGTAGTCGGGGTGTTTGATGATAGAGGCGCTCTAATGGAGTGACATTGCCAATAACTTTGCTAGGAAGACGGTTTATAAGATATGTGGCAGTGATAAAGGCTTCGTCCCAATATGCATGAGCAAGAAGGGATAAACCAACTTCAGCAATGTGATGGTGTTTCCATTCAGCGGAGCCGTTCTGTTGATGAGCATGAGGACAAGAAACATGATGTTCAATGCCTATGCTACGGAAAAAAGAGTTGAGTTTTTCATACTCCCCTCCCCAGTCACTTTGGACTGTCAAAAATTTTCGATCAAAGTGTCGTTCAACAAGTTTTTGAAACTCTTGAAACACAGAGAAAACCTCAGACTTATACTTAAGAAAATAAATCCATGTAAACTTGCTATAATCATCAATGAAACTGACATAGTATTTCTTTCTGCCAAAGGAATCTCTTGCATGTCCCCATACATCACTAAAAATAAGTTCTAAAGGAGCATGAGATATACTATTTGACTTGGGATAAGGTAGTTGGTGACTCTTGGCATATTGACAAGCTTCACAAACAGACTCACTACTTGAACTATGTGAAGACGAGAGGTTGCCTTTATTGACTACTTGTTTAACAATGATCGAAGATGGATGTCCTAATCTTTGATGACACCTTGCCAAAGAGGGCTTGATGACAGAAAAAACTTGACGACGCTTGCGGCTAAGTGCTCCGGATGTGATGGGGTAGAGACCTCCAATGCATCTACCGTGATGAAGGAGTTCCCTCATTGCCCGATCCTTGATAAAAAAGTAACGAGGGTGAGTTCCAACGAAGACATTATTGTCATGAGCTAAACGAGACATGGATGCAAGATTTTTATCAGCTTGAGGCACATGAAGAACACCTTTGAGGAATAGATCACGTTTAAGTGTAGGGGAATTAATAAGGGCTTGACCAATGTGTTGAATATCCATACCTCCACCGCCTGCGGTGTGAATTTGATCGCCGCCATGATACTGTTCACAAAGAGCAAGTTGTTCTAGCTCGCTTGTGACGTGATCCGTGGCACCAGAGTCCATGTACCACACCCCGTCTCCTCCTTGTTTGCGCATGGCCGCAACAACATGTTTGGCATCAGGAACAAAGTTCTCATCATAGCGACGCCAACAGTCCATGACTTCATGGCCCGACTTCTTGCAGAGTTGGTAGCGAGGACGTGATCGGGAAGAAGGAGAAGGGCGACGGCTGTTGTTGTTGTGGAAGCCGCCACCCCCGGCCCTGTTGTTGTAGTTGCTGCCACCACTGCCGCCGGTGTTCGTGTAGCCAGCGTTGCCTTGGTTATAATAGTCGGCGTTGCTGCGCCCACGGCCGCCGCTGCGTGATAACCTACAAGTATACAGGATAGTTGTAGCCTCTTTCGATAAGTAAGAGTGTCGAACTCAACGAGGAGCTAAATGCAGAACAAATACTCTCTCAAGTCCAATCGGCCACTGATACGACTCTACGCACGCTTGACGTTCGCTTTACCTAGAACAAGTATGAAACTAGAAGTACTTTGTAGGTGTTGTTGGAAAGACTTGCAAGATAATAAAGAACACGTAAATAAAAAGTAGGGGCTGTTTAGATAAATAAGTAATAAAGTAAATATAGCGAGTGTGGAAAAGTGGTGGTAGGAGTTGGGGAATTGTCCCTAAGCAATTGACTATGTTACTAGACCGGTAATCACTATTGCAATTCTATTTGAGGGAGAGGCATAAGCTAACATACTTTCTCTACTTGGATCATATGCACTTATGATTGGAACTCTAGCAAGCATCCACAACTACTAAAGATTGATTAAGGTAAAACCCAACCATAGCATTAAAGTATCAAGTCCCCTTTATCCCATACACAAACAACCTACTTACTCGGGTCTGTGCTTCTGTCACTCACGCCACCCACCATAAGCAAATCATAAACATATTGCAAACCCTACAGCGGGAATCCCTCACTCTTGCGCGACATGGAGGACACAATAGGATAGCACCAATAATAAAACATGCAACTCAAACCATCATAGCAATTCATCAATCACCGATAGGACAACGAAAATCTACTCAGACATCATAGGATGGCAACACATCATTGGAAAATAATATGAAGCATAAAGCACCATATTCAAGTAGAGGGTACAGCAGGATGCGGGAGAGTGGACCGCTGAATATAGAAGGGGGAAGGTGATGGAGATGTTGGTGAAGATGACGGTGGTGTTGGTGAAGATCGCGGCGATGATGATGGCCCCGGGCAGCGCTCCGGCGCCACCGGAAGCAAGGGGGGAGAGACCCCCTTCTTCTTATTCTTCCTTGACCTCCTCCCTAGATGGGAGAAAGGTTTCCCCTCTGGTCCTTGGCTCCCATGGCTTGGGAGGGGCGAGAGCCCCTCCAATATTGGATCTATCTCTCTGTCTATCTTTGTGTTCTACATTCTCTGATTTTGCCCCTTCACCGTTTTCTTTATATCTGGAGATCCGTAACTCCGATTGGGGTGAATCTTTAGCCCATATTTTTCTCATAAAATTAGCTTTCTTGCGGCAAAAGAAGGGCATCAACCGCCTTACGGGTGGCCCACGAGAGTGCCAGGCACGCCCGGGGGGTGGGCGCCCCCCTGTCTCGTGGCCACCTCGGACACCGTTTCGCGTTGATTCTTCCTCCGGAATATCCCAAATATTCCAAAACAATTCTCCATCGGTTTTTATACCGTTTGGATTCCCTTTGATATTGGTTTTGTGTTGAAACATAAAACATGCAACAAACATGAACTGGCACTGGGCACTGGATCAATATGTTAGTCCCAAAAATACTATAAAAAGTTGTCAAATGTATATGAAAGATGAAGAATATTGGCATGGAACAATCAAAAATTATCGATACGATGGAGACGTATCAGCATCCCCAAGCTTAATTCCTGCTCGTCCTCGAGTAGGTAAATGATAAAAAGATAATTTTTTATGTGGAATGCTACCTATCATAATCTTGATCATATGTCTAATCATGGCATGAATATTAAGACACGAGCGATTCAAAGCAATAGTCTATCATTTGACATAAAAAGAATAATATTTCGAGCGTACCAGTAAAGCAATCATGTCTTTTCAAAAAAACAAGGCCAAAGCAAGCTTATCCCTACAAAATCATATAGTTTGGCCATGCTTCATTTTCGTCACACAAAATGCTCCCATCATTCACAACCCCGATGATGAGCCGAGCAATTGGTTCATACTTTTTAACGCGCTTCAGCTTTTTCAACCCTCACGTAATACATGAGCGCAAGCCATGGATATAGCACTATAGGTGGAATAGAATATAATGATGGAGGTTATGTGGAGAAGACAAAAAAGGGAGAAAGTCTCACATCGACGCGGCTAATCAACGGGCTATGGAGATGCCCATCAATTGATGTCAATGTGAGGAGTACGGATTGCCATGCAACGGATGCACTAGAGCTATAAGTGTATGAAAGCTCAAACTGAAAACTAAGTGGGTGTGCATCCAACTTGCTTGCTCATGAAGACCTAGGGCATTTGAGGAAGCCCATTGTTGGAATATACAAGCCAAGTTCTATAATAAAAATTCCCACTAGTATATGAAAGTGACAACATAGGAGACAATCTATATGAAGAACATGGTGCTACTTTGAAGCACAAGTGTGGAAAAAGGATAGTAACATTGCCCCTTTTCTTTTTCTTTTTTTCTTTTTTTCTTTTTTTTTCTTTTTGGGTGGGCTTCTTTGGCCCCCTTTTTATTTAGGCTTCTTTGGCCTTTCCCCCCCTTTTTTATGGGGCAATGCTCTATAATGATGATCATCACACTTTTATTTACTTACAACTCGATATTACAACTTGATACTAGAACAAAGATATGACTCTATATGAATGCTTCCGGCAGTGTATCGAGATGTGCAATGATCTAGCGGAGCAATGACATCAAAAAACGGACAAGCCATGAAAACATCATGCTAGCTATCTTATGATCATGCAAGGCAATATGACAATGAATGCTCAAGTCATGTATATGGTGATGATGGAAGTTGCATGGCAATATATCTCGGAATGGCTATGAAAATGCCATGATAGGTAGGTATGGTGGCTGTTTTGAGGAAGATATAATGAGGCTTATGTGTGATAGAGTGTATCGTATCACGGGGTTTGGATGCACCGGCGAAGTTTGAACCAACTCTCAAGGTGAGAAAGGGCAATGCACGGTACCGAAGAGGCTAGCAATGATGGAAAGGTAAAACTGCGTATAATCCATGGACTCACATTAGTCATAAAGAACTCATATACTTATTGCAAAAGTTTATTAGCCCTCGAAGCAAAGTACTACTACGCATGCCCCTAGAGGGATAGATTGGTAGGAAAAGACCATCGCTCGTCCCTGACTGCCACTCATAAGGAAGACAATCAAAGAAACACCCCATGCTTCAAATTTGTCACACAACGGTTACCATACGTGCATGCTACGGGACTTGCAAACCTCAACACAAGTGTCTCTACAATCCACAACCACCCACTAGCATGACTCTAATATCACCATCTTTATATCGCAAAACTATTGCAAGGAATCAAACATATCATATTCAGCGATCTACAAGTTTATGTAGGTTTTTATGACTAACCATGTGAATGACCAATTCTTGTCATCTCTCTAAATTGATATAAATGAAGCAAGAGAGTTTAATTCTTTCTAAAAAATATATGCCCACGTTCTAACAAATATAAATGAAGCAAAAGAGCATTCTACAAATGGCGGTTTTCTATGTGAAGAGAAACAGGCAATCCAAACTTCAAACGATATACGTGAAGCACATGAAGCATTCTATAAAGCCATACTGAAAAGATTTAAATGAAGTGCAATGAGCATTCTATAAATCAACCAAGTACTATCTCATACCAGCATGGTGCATAAAAGAAAAATGAAAACTAAATGCAAAAGACGCTCCAAGACTTGCACATAATGCATGAACGAAACGAATCCGAAAACATACCGATACTTGTTGAAGAAAGAGGGGATGCCTTCCGGGGCATCCCCAATCTTAGACGCTTGAGTCTCCTTGAATATTTACTTGGAGTGCCTTAGGAATCCCCAAGCTTGAGCTCTTGTCTCTCTTCCTGTTCCTCATATCGAAGCCTCCTCGATTAGACACTTCATCCACACAAAACTTCAACAGAAAACTCGGTAAGATCCATTAGTATAATAAAGCAAATCACCACTCTAAGTACTGCAGCAAACCAATTCATATTTTGTTTTCGCATTGTTTATACTGTAATATAAATTTTCCATGGCTTAATCCACTGATACAAATTGATAGATTCATCAAAACAAGCAAACTATGCATCAAAAACAGAATCTGTCAAAAACAGAATAGTCTGTAGCAATCTGAACATTCACCATACTTCTGGTACCCCACAAATTCTACCAAAATTAGGAAAAATAAAAAAGTTGTATAGAAAGACAGTGCAAAAAGCATCAGAACCATTTGACGTTCCAGATAAAAATGTAAAAAATTGCGCACTACAGCCAAAGTTTCTGTCCTGCACCGTACAAATCAACAAGTATCGTAAACATCCTAAAGGCAAACCTTAGCACATTATTTTTATAATACAATGTAATTGTACAAGGGGATAATTATTTTTGATGAAAATTTTATGTAATCAAGATTCACACAGTTTCCGTGAGCATGAACAAAGTTCAAGGAGCTCTCCCACTTCAACAATGCTTGTCTCTCTCACTTTCACTTTCCCTTTTGAAAAGTTTTTGGGTTCCCCTCTTTATTTTTTTTGTTTTTAAACTATATAAAAGCACTCAACAGAAATAAATGACTCTCTAAAACTTCCGGATTGTCTCCCTAGCAATGCTTTCTTTAAAGCCATTAAGCTAGGCATATAGTGCTCAAGTAATGGATCCACCCGGATCCCAAGGTATATCAAAGCCAATTTTAATTAACAATGATTTGTAGTTTAGTAGTGAGCACAAAGTAACATATATCATGCAACAACGAAGTCTAACTCTCTTCCTATGCATCGGCATGTCATAAAAGAACAATTCATGCACACCAAGTAAAGGCCAATGCATAGTATAAGCAGTTTCTTGCAATTCTATCATATTGGAAACATGGAGAGGCGGAGATATAGTTCCTCTCTCATAATAATTGCAAGTAGGAGCAGCAAGCACATGCATATTATATCTATCAAAATCATCATGTGCAACGGTAAAAGGCAACCCATCAATATAATCCTCAATAAGCACAAACTTCTCCGATATATTGTAGTTGGGAGAATTCAAAAAGATAATAGAACTATCATGCGTGGGTGCAATAGCAACAATTTCATGTTTAACATAAGGGACTATAGCAAGCTCATCTCCATAAGCATAATTCATATTGGCATCTTGGCCACAAGCATAGCAAGCATCATCAAAAAGGAATATTTCAAGAGAATTAAAGGGATCATAACAATCATCATAGCAATCATCCTTTGGTAAGCACGAAGGGGAATTAAACAATGTATGAGTTGAAGAGTTACTCTCATTAGAAGGTGGGCACGGGTGATCAATCCGCTCTTCCTCCTTTTGTTCTTCGCTCTTCTCATCATCTTTTTCATCCAATGAGCTCATAGTTTCATCAATTTCTTCTTCCATAGCTTCCTGCAAAATATTAGTCTCTTCTTGGACAGCGGAGACTTTCTCAATAAATGCATTAATATACTAATTGTATTCATAATTTTTATAGCAATATCTAAGTATAGCAAGATTTTCAGGCCTATAAACATCATCATTAAAAGCTTCATACTTTTCAAACAAAGATTCAATTTCATAAGCAGCCTTAAAAGCAACAAATTCTCCAATTTGTTCAACATCATAGTAACCATATACACCATTAGCATAAGAAGCTAAGGTTTCATTATCATTAAATTTGCATGAAAAGGGAAGGCGTGGAGCCTTCATCTTAGAGCAACAAGTAATATCACATCTCAAGCATAGATCCCGAGCATACCAACGCAACATAATAAATTGATCCCATAATAGTTTTCCTTTTTGTGTCGAGCGATAATCCCTAAAGTATTCACGTTGATCCAACGTGTCTCCCATTATAAAGTTGAATGGGATTCTCTCAGGATTATCAAAGTAGTACATAATATCTTGAACATAATGAGCATCGGGGGTTTTAGGAGTTACCCCATCTCCATGAGTAGCAAGTACACCTAATTTTTTTGTTATTTCGTGTTCCATATCCATAAGTAAAGATAGAGAACAACTAAGAACAGCAAATAAAAATTACTTAGTGATAAAGCAAACAAGCACACGCGAGAATATTCACCCCACGCTATGACTCCCCGGCAACGGCGCCAGAAAAAGGTCTTGATAACCCGCAAGTATACGGGATACTTGTAGCATCTTTCGATAAGTAAGAGTGTCGAACCCAACGAGGAGCTAAAGGTAGAACAAATACTCTCTCAAGTCCTATCGGCCACTGATACAACTCTATGCACGCTTGACGTTCGCTTTACCTAGAACAAGTATGAAATTAGAAGTACTTTATAGGTGTTGTTGGAAAGACTTGCAAGATAATAAAGAACACATAAATAAAAAGTAGGGGCTGTTTAGATAAAGAATTAATAAAGTAAATATAGCGAGTGTGGAAAAGTGGTGGTAGGAGTTGTGGAATTGTCCCTAAGCAATTGACTATGTTACTAGACCGGTAATCACTATTGCAATTCTATTTGAGGGAGAGGCATAAGCTAACATACTTTCTCTACTTGGATCATATGCACTTATGATTGGAACTCTAGCAAGCATCCGCAACTACTAAAGATTCATTAAGGTAAAACCCAACCATAGCATTAAAGTATCAAGTCCCCTTTATCCCATACGCAAACAACCTACTTACTCGGGGCTGTGCTTCTGTCACTCACGCCACCCACCATAAGCAAATCATAAACATATTGCAAAACCTATAGCGGGAATCCCTCACGCTTGCGCGACACGGAGGACACAATAGGACATCACCAATAATAAAACACGCAACTCAAACCAATCATAGCAATTCATCAATCACCGATAGGACAACGAAAATCTACTCAGACATCATAGGATGGCAACACATCATTGCAAAATAATATGAAGCATAAAGAACCATGTTCAAGTAGAGGGTACAGAAGGATGCGGGAGAGTGGACCGCTGAATGTAGAAGGGGGAAGGTGATGGAGATGTTGGTGAAGATGACGGCGGTGTTGGTGAAGATCGCGGTGATGACAATGGCCCCCGGCAGCGCTCCGGCGCCACCGGAAGCAAGGGGGAGAGAGGCACCCTTCTTCTTCTTCTTCCTTGACCTCGTCCCTAGATGGGAGAAGGGTTTCCCCTCTGGTCCTTGGCTCCCATGGCTTGGGATGGGCGAGAGCCCCTCAGAGATTGGATCTATCTCTCTGTCTATCTCTGTTTATGCGTTCTCTGATTCTGCCCCTTCACCGTTTCCTTTATATCTGAAGATCCGTAACTCCGATTGGGGTGAATCTTTCGCCCAGGTTTTTCTCATAAAATTAGCTTTCTTGCGGCAAAAGAAGGGCATCAACCGCCTTACGGGTGGCCCACGAGAGTTTCAGGCGTGCCCCCTGTCTGGTGGCCACCTCGGACACCGTTTCGCGTTGATTCTTCCTCCGAAAAATCCCAAATATTCCAAAACAATTCTCCGTCCGTTTTTATCCCATTTGGATTCCGTTTGATATTGGTTTTCTGCGAAACATAAAACTTGCAACAAACAGGAACTGGCACTGGGCACTGGATCAATATGTTAGTCCCAAAAATAGTATAAAAAGTTGCCAGAAGTATATGAAAGTTGAAGAATATTGGCATGGAACAATCAAAAAATATAGATACGACGGAGGCGTATCACTGCGCTGCCCCTGGTGACCGCGCCCACGGCCGCGGCCACGAGAGACGGAGTTGGCGGAGGACTGCCGGATGTTGGCGCCGTGAAGAACGCTGAGGCGGGCGTCTAAGCTCAAGAGCTGACTATACAGCTCCTGCACGGTGATCGGCTCCACCCGAGCGGCGAGGGTGGAGACCACAGGGTTGTAGTCCATGTCGAGGCCGGCGAGGATCTTGGACACGATCTCCGGATCGGAGAGCGGCACGACGGTCCAGGCGACTTCATCGGTGAGGCTTTTAATTTTTCCAAGGTATTCTGCCATAGACATATTACCTTTTTGAAGATTCGTAAGCTCAATGCGCGTGTTGATGGCTTGAGCTTGGCTTTGAGCAGCAAACATGGCGTGGATCGCACTCCATACTTCAGCCGGCGTCGAGAGTGTTGCGACCCGTGCGAGGATCTCGCGGGTTAGGGATCCCATCAAGAATCCTTGGAGCTGTTGTTGCTATGCATACCAGAGGGCTCGTGCGAAGTTGACTACCTGTTCGTCCTTGCCTTCCTTGTGATGGTGAGCGTGGCCGGTGGTGGCGGGCTCTGCGGGTTGAGGTGGTGTTCCATCTGGGCCCCCTTGATCTGGGGCAGCACAATGGCTTTCCAGAGCAGGAAGTTTCCCGTCGTGAGCTTCTCTTGCGGTGGCGATCCGAGCAGGGAGGTGTTGGTGGAGGTGGTGGAGGAGGAGGCAAAAGCGGATGATGATGATGTGGTGAGCGTGCCCATGGTGCTGGCCGTCATGGCGGCGGTGGTGGTGGACATACTGCTCGGTCGCTGCGGTAGCTAGATGGGATCTATTCCTGATCTATTGAGGAAGAGGCTCTGTTACCATGTGAGAAGAATTGGGAAGTGTAGAATCCTTCATCTGGGCCGCATTGTATTATATGGAAAGCATGCCGTGGCTTACAAGGAAGGGATCGATCGAGAGAAAGAGAGATCGATCCTGGTTCGGTTACAGAAGGTTAACAGAAGAAGAGATAAGAGAGAATAAGATTACACGAGTTTAAACTACTCTCCTATCTCTATACAATGTATTCTAACAAGTACGACCAGTGACGAGTACTAATTAGTGGTTCCAGGTCACACGATTACATATACTTGTGATAAGAAGGATATTCTATTGTAGTATACAGAAATACCTGACCAATCTTCAACTTATTGTCGGTCTAGATTTCATCCTCGATTAGCTCCGCGGCATTTCCATGATAAGAACAAAAATATAGGCTAACAAGGTGGGGTGTGATATGTAGGCCAAAAGATAAGGAGAGTTCGGGGTGGAGGTCTTTGATATAAAATAATAAAATATACTAGTTACTTACTACCAATCAAGTTGTTATTTAAGATGGTAAATGTAGCAAGAGTTGAGCGCCTCCATTAAAAAAAATAGCACAAGTGACAACCAAACTTGATTCTCCTTTTTTGAAAGACTTGATGAGGGTTAAAAAAGAGTTTTTTTAGTAGGGGCGAGATGCCTGCTAGAGAACGCCACCCTAGGTCAAGAATAACATTCCTGTTAGTAGATACTAGGGCTCCACTGAATATTAGTTTTGGGTTGACTCTGACTGGATATAAATAAATGGATGACATGGTTAGGTTTTGTTGATGAATTGATGAATACTCGCAGAAAAAAAGGTTTAGTTGATGAAAATAAATCTAACAGGAGACTACTCGGATGTATTCCGACGAAAATTGCTCATATCTGGGTTTTTCTCGGTCAAGTCGATGTATCATGGCAAATGTTTTTATTGGTAAAGCGAGCTCTATATATGTTAAAGGTGCTCAGGTAAAATGCCAAAGGCACACGCAGCTTTGGGACGGTACGATAGTGACCCAGCCAATGCTATCATTTGGCTAACACAAACGGCCAATTTTAGCTAACTCATGCGTTGCATAATGTGAACCACGATGACACACGGTCACACGCTGCTTGGAGAACCACATTTTTAACTCGAATTTGATATCCGCGATGCATGATCGATTCATCTTACACATATATTTCGTGTGCCATGGCTTGGGAGCACCCAAAGCCATGGACCCATGGTAGCCGTTGAACTTATAGAAAAAATTCAACAGATTTTGCAATCTTGTAACTTGACTGACCCAACTAGAAAAAAACTTGACTGACCCGAGATGTCAATCGCTACAAACCAAACTTGATTCTCCTTTTTGGGAAGACCTGATGAGGGTTAAAAAAGAGGTTTTTTAGTAGGGGTGAGATGCTTGCTAGAGAACGCCACTCTGTGTCAAGAATAACATTCTTTTTAGTAGATAGTATGGGTATGGTTAGAGGCAAGTAGACTGAAATTTGTTTTTGTGGCAGTCGAGTTTGCAACGATTAGTATGAAGCGTTAGATAAAAAACGAACGGTCCCAATTACGTCTTCGACCTCCAACTGTTTCCTTCCTTCCAGAAAAACAGATCTCACGCCCATGTTCTTCCTTCTCCTACCGCTGCCACCGGCCGGGCCGCCTGCTGCCGCCCCACCCTCCCCTCAACCTCTCCCCACCGCCATGTTGCCGCCGCCTCCGACCATCCCTCTAAACCAGCGAACCCCCCTGAAATTCTCCGGCGAAAATGCACCACCCCCACCCCTAAGATAGACAAGGGGGAAGCTGTTACCCACGCCGCACCCCCTGCACCCTAAGATAGACAAGGTGGCTCCTTCTTCCCCATAGAGAAGATCAAACCTGCCTCGATGTAATGTCGCTATTGCTTTCTTCTCCGAAAATCGAGTGACCCAAAGTCCGTTTTCAGGACATGTAGCTAAACTGATATAGTATATATCTAGAGCTCCACTGAATATTAGTTTTGGCTTGACTCTGATTGGTTATAAATGGATGGCCTGGTTAGGTTTTGTTGATGAAAATAAATCTAACAGGAGATTAGTCGGATGTATTCTGAGAAAATTGCACATCTCTAGGTTTTTCTCGGTCAAATCGATGTAGCATGGCAAAAAAAAATTGGTAAAGCAGAAGTTTATAACTTAATGGTCCTCGGGTAAATTGCCCAAGGCACACGCAACTACTTGGGACGGTACAATAGTGACCCAGCCAATGCTATCGTCATTTGGCTAACACAAACAACCAATTTTAGCTAATTCATACACCACAAAATTTGCACCATGATGACACACACACGCTGCTTGGAGAAGCACATTTTTATCTCGAACTTGATGTCCTCGATACATGATCAATTCATCTTACACATATACTTTCTCGTTTTTAAATATAAGATTATATAGATATTTTAATATGAACTATATACAAATTAAAATAAGTGAATCTACACCCAAAAATATGTCTATATACATCCATATGTAGTCTGTATTAAAATCTCTAAAAAAGACTTGAACTTCTAGAAAGATTCAACAGATCTTGCAATCTTGTAACTTGACTGACCCAACTAGAAAAAAACTTGACTGACCCAAGATGTCGATCGCCACAAACCGCACCAGCCACGTACACAGAGCACTACCGTTGTAGGAGTATTACAGTATGGTACTCGCTCGTTGGCTTAGCAGGTCGATGAACTTGTTGAAATTCTTGTGCGACGAGCCGCCCTCGGCGATGCACTCGGACGCCGCGTCCTTGAGCCAGGACGCCCTCTTCCTGATCCCCGCGTCGCCGATGAGCCCCTCCACCTTGCCCCTCACATCCTCCTTGGTCACGATGCCGTCCTCGCCGGGGGACACGGCGAGGCCGGTCCTCCACACGTCGGTGATGTAGCTCCGGTCCAGGAACTGCTCACAGTAGTAGGGCCAGCACAGGACCGGCACGCCGTTCCTCGTCGCCTCCATCGTCGAGTTCCACCCGCAGTGCGACACGAAGCACGCCACCGCGCGGTGCGCCAGGACCTGCTGCTGGGAGCACCAGCTGACGATCATGCCGGTGCCGGCGACGCGCTGCTGGAACTCGGCGAGCCACGCCTTGCTCAGGCCGGGGGTGAAGTCCGGGCGCACCACCCACAGGAACGGCCGGCCGGCGAGCTCCAGCCCCTCGGCCAGCTCCTGGAACTGGCGCGGGTCGAAGATGGCCATGCTGCCGAAGGCCACGTAGACGACGGAGCCGTCAGGTCGCGCGTCCAGCCATTTGAGGCAGCTCATGTCCTCCGGCAAGAAGTTGCCCACGGGTTTCTGGAACTCCCCGTCGGCGAAGAGCGGGCCGACGGGCAGGATGTTGGGGAAGAGCTTGAACGCGCCGACCTCCGCCTCGTGGAAGGAGTTGCACACGGTCATCTCCGCGAGGTCGTTGAACTTGTTGTTCCGGCAGACGAGCTGGAAGATGATGTGCTGCCCTTCGGGGGCGCCAGCGTTGTTCCACGACATCAGCGACGTGTGGAGCGGCGGCATCCCCGGGGCCAGCTGCAGCGTCTCCTGCCGCTCCGGCCATCCTACAGATACACGGTATTCAATCGCGCCCATAGTTGCCATGTTTCCGGTACGGTGGGAACGAGGAACGGGAACGGGGGACGAGAGTCGAGGGCTGGAAAAAATAGGGTATAGTGGGGTTATACATCTCTAGAACGATTTTTCTAAAGCGGAAACGCGATCCAATCAATTCCGGTACGATGAATCCGGTACGGTACCATGGAACGAGGAACGTGAGTTTTTACGGATGCGGGGAGCAACTGGCTGGGCTGGGAGCAACTGGCTGCATCGTCGATTCATGAAGACTAAAATACATCATCTCCTTCCCAGTGGAAAATTTATTAGCAGCCTTGGAGTAATTGGAGAGCAGAACGAGAAGTTATTTAGGGAAGTGGAAAAGAACGGGGCAGAGAGTAAAACGAGGAGTTCGTGATTGATATGGCTGACCTTTTGCTTACTCGATCGATTCAAGAACCAAGACTGTCGAGTCGCCGAACCTGAATCGACGATCCAGCTGCGGAAACGCCGAATCCGCATCGAATCTTATCGAATCGACCCTCGTTTCCGAATCTGATTCCGGGTCGATGAATCCGGATCGAGGGACGGCCCACCGTTCCCTGTTTCCGGCTACTATGATCGCGCCGGGCCGGACAGCCGGTGAAGAAATCGATCAGTCCACGGAAGGAGAAGCACACATACCCTTGTCGTTGAGGACGCCGTCCTCAATGAGCTGGGGGATCTTGAGCATGATGGCGAGGCACGCCGCGGAGGCCGGCCAGAAGGAGGCGACCCGGATGCCGAGCCTCCTGGCGACCTCGAAGGACCAGCCCATGTTGACGTCGCCGACGAGCCACTTCACCCTGGGCCGCCCCGCCGCCTCCATCTCCCCCACGAGCCTCTCCAGGTAGCCCGGCATGTGGCGCGAGTAGGCGTCGATGAGCTTGTTGAGGTCCTTGCGGTCCTCGTCGCCGGCCAGCCCGTCCGGGATGGAGGCGAGGTGGATGCCGCGCAGCGCGGCGCCGCCGTCAGGCGCCATGGCGGCGAGCACGAGCCCGTGGTCCACCTCGGTGTTGACGAAGGTGACCTGGAAGCCGTGGTCGACGAGGCGGTGCGAGAGCTCCATGAGCGGGGTGACGTGGCCCTGCGCCGGAAACGGCAGCACCATCACGTGGCCCATCGCCATGGCCCTCCGCAGTCCGCGCGCACGGCAGCAGCAGTAGAAAGACGCGCGCAAGAGATGCAAACGCAGTAGAGTGTGTATGTGGCAAGCTGGCGATCACCGCATACCACAGCTTAAATAGCTTATCTTGGTCGTGAGCTGGTGGTGAAGTCTGTCTTCGTTCTGCAGCATGAAGCCAAACAATCATTCAAAGCTATAAAATTGCTTCAATACTCCCTCGGACCCAAAACTAGGTCTCAACTTTGTACTAACTTTCTTTTTTAAGGGAAAAGCCATCATGACGGTTTATATTTCATGTGAAAACAACAATACATCGTTTGCCAATACATCTAGCAGAAAATCCGGAGGCACTGATTTCCACATAATAATTCTAGAGACCTCGGAATTCCTAGCCAATAAATCTGCCGCCATATTAGCTTTCCTAGGACAATGAGAAAAAATTATAGAAATAAAATTACGAGCTAAGAAAGAGCATTCTTCATAAATTGCTGCTGCCGGTCCAAGCGAATTTCCTCCGTTTTGCATGATTTCAGTGACTTCCATGCAATCACCTTCTACGCATATCTTGTTGCATCCAGTTTCACTTGCGAGGAGAAGTCCATCTCTTAAGCCTCGTGCTTCCGCCGTAGCCGCTTCTTTAACAAAAGGAATATTGCTGCATGATGCCGCCACAAATAAACCGGAGTGGTCTCGAAGTATAGCACCTGTAGCGCCAGTGCCACTGTCAATGTCGAAACTCGCGTCCACATTCAGCTTGATTGTGCCCTCTGGTGGTTTCTCCCAGCCATGTCTCCTAATTCTGTTGTGCTTGAATTTCGCTCTTGAGTAATTTTTTGCGAGTGCCGATATTGCTTGCGCCGATCTGGTTGGCTCGTACAGTTGCTCGCCGTGTGTATATCTGCGTCGTTCCCACCACAAGTACCACACAGCCGTGGCAACAAGGTCATTACGGTGAACATCATTAACCAATGACTTAGTTGGATTCTTGGACAATAGGAGGTCAGCCATCACCGAGCCACCCTCTCTTTCCACCATGCACACCTCATTCACCACCGCTGCCATACCTAGCAAACGCCACACCTCCTGTACTCGAGGGCACAAGAATAAAGCATGCCGGATGCTTTCACAATCTGAACTGCATAAGGGGCATTGAGAACTCGAAACTACATGTCTGTTCGCTAAGACTCCTTGGCATGGAAGAGCTCCAAGCAAAGTTTTCCACACATGAATTTTCACTTTTGAAGGCACACGTAGTTTCCAAATGGTCCTTCAAACTGGACTAGTACTTGAGGCTTGTATCGAATTTGTCATCCTCAACTTTCGTCCGTGTTGGTGTTCCCATTCTTCATGATACGCTGACCTCACCGTAAAATTTCCGCTTCTGTTAAAATGCCAAGAAACAAAATCATCCATCATCCCTAAAGCCAAAGGAATGTTGAGGATACGTTATGCATCAATTGGCCAAAACAGATCATTAATTAATTGTTCATCCCAAGCTCTATTTTCCGCATCGATGAGTTCCGACACCTTGGTAATTACAATGTTCGCCCTTGGTGTCATGACTTTCCGAGTGGGGCTGCTTGGTACCCAAGAGTCCTCCCATATATTTATTTGAGACCCATCTCCTACTCTCCATATATGACCTCTCTTGAAGGTCTGAATACCACTCCAAATGCTCTGCCAGGTGTAAGAGCTGCCCTTCTTTAAGCTGCACGTAAGGAGGTTGCCCCCTCGAAAATATTTTGCTCTTAAAATTCTGGCACATAACGAATCTGGCTCACTCAAGAGCCTCCAACATTGCTTTGCGAGAAGGGCCAAATTAAAACAGTGTAGATCACGGAATCCCATACCACCCATCTCTTTAGGTACACACATTTTCCACCAAGCAAACCAGTGCACGTGTTGTTTCAAGTCATCATCTCCCCACCAGTATTTAGACATAGCTGTAGTACTCGCATTGCAAACCTGCTTTGGTAATTTAAACACGGACATGGCATACGAGGGAATGGCCTGAATAACTGCCTTTAACAAGACCTCTCTTCCTCCATAGGATAATAGCTTTTCCTTCCATCCTCTGATCCTACAGAGCACTCTATCAATGAGATGTTGAAAACAATCAGAACGGTCTACTCCCACAATCGGCGGAAGGCCCAAGTATTTATCCGTGATCGCTTCTGCCATTATGTTTAGGGTGGTGCACACCTCCACCCTAGTCTCCACGGGTGTACAAGGGCTAAAAAATATGCTAGATTTAGCATCACTAACCAATTGCCCCGAAGCCATGCAATAATCATCCAGGGCTCTTCGAAGACTAGTTGCATTGGCAGCATCTGCTCGCATGAGAATTAGTGAATCATCAGCAAAAAGAAGATGTGACACTGAGGGGGCATCTCTGCACACCTTAACTCCCAATAAGTTCCCAGACTCCTCCTCATGCATGATCAAGCTAGAAAGGCCCTCTGATATGTGACGGACCCCACACACTCCATAATCAGGTCCACCCAGAGTGGCGTGAAGCCCAAACGTAGAAGGATGAGCTGTAAGAAATTCCACTCCACCCTATCATACGCCTTGTGCATGTCAAGCTTCACCGCACATGTACCATATTTGCCCATAGTTTTTTTCTTGTATACCCAAAATAAATGTTTTATGTTGACTTACCCAAAATAAATGTTTTAGGTTTAGTATAAGTGCGGATGCCTTCACTTCCCCAAGTCGCCTCGGTAACCGCCCAGGACGACGAAAAACCTGGTGCGCACCATGTCGTGGTTCTAAGTCTGACAGTAGTGTAGGGGGGTACTAAAGGAGAGGCAAGATCCTAGCTATGGAGTAGTTGTACACGCAAGAGTTTTACGAGTTCAGGCCCTTCTCGGAGGAAGTAACAGCCCTACGTCTCGGTGCCCGGAGGCGGTCGACTGGATTATATGCGTGAGAGTTACAAGGGTGCGAACCCTTTACACTGAGGAGGGGGGTGGCTTATATAGAGTCTGCCAGACCCCTCCGGCACTCAGTTATGCAGGGTTTAAAGTACATTAAGGCCTGGCGTTACTGGTAACGCCCTACATAAAGTGCTATCATGACCATAAAGACTGCTTAATAATAGACCGTTTGGGTGCAGAGTGACTCTAGATCTTCTGGCGGTCGATTGAGTGGCTTCATGGTCGAGTGTCTTCGAGTGGAATCCTTACAGGTCGACTGAAAGGTAGTTTCTTCTAGAGATGTCCTTGGGAAGGGTACTTTGGACAGGTCCATGACCCTACCCTAGGTACATGGCTTCATCATTAGCCCCCGAATGGATCGAAGTTTGAGTGAGGAAGGAGTTGAGAATTCTTCTGACCCCTCTTTTTGTGCTATGAGTATGTCTTGTTCTGGATTAATGACCTTAGGTGACGGCACCAACTTCTTTTTCAGTCGCCTTGATCCATTCTTTATATTGGTCGAGTGACTTTTCTATACTTGGAGATCTCCGAGCGACGGATCAGAGGAAATCTTCAGTCTGACAAGTTGCTCTGCTGTTCGCGGATTTAGCGGGATCTGAATTTCGGGAAGCGCGCGAGGCGGAGGAAGCCGCAGTACTCGGATGGGATAAGGCAGGGACGCCTCGATTTCTGCGCCACCTTTTTCGCCACGTATCATGCGCGCGACTGTTGCGGTATTTGACAGGATCGCCCGGGCCTACCAGTTAGCCACTCGGAAGAGACTTCATATAAGGCGCCGGACAGGGTTTTTTAAAAACAGTGCGCCCTCAATCCCCTCTCCCTCTTCCTCGAACTCGCCCGCTGCGCTCGCCTCCACCTCTGCCTGGCTGCTCCTTGCGCGCCTCGCCGGCGACGATGGTGAAGGAAAAGACGGCGGCTTTGGAGCGGGCGAAGAAGGCGACGGTGAAGGCGAAGGGGAGAGCGCCTAGTCGGGGCGGATCCTCGTCGCACTCCGGCCTACCGCAAGGCTGGATCCAAGGAGACTGGATCCGCTCGACCATCACCCAGAAGGAACTCAACGACCTGGCCAATGAAGGACTGATCCCCCATGGGTCAGCAAGGCTTCCGGGGAAGGAGTGGCAGCCGCAGCCTCAGGAGGGTGAGTGCGTCCTCTTAGCCACCCATGTAGATCGCGTTTTTTCTCTGCCGCCGAATCTTTTCTTTCAGGGGTTTCTGAACTTCTTTGGGGCACAACTCCATCACTTCACACCCAACTCCATTGCCTACCTCGCCGCTTTCGTGTCTCTGTGCGAAAACTTCCTGGGTTGTCGGTCGCACTGGGGTCTTTTCAAACACATTTTCACCTGTCGATCTCAAACGGTGAAAAAGGCTAGCCCGAATGACGAGAGAACCCAAGTAATCCAGATGTGTGGGGGTCTTGGAGTTCAGATGAGGAGTAAGAGTGCCTTTCCAGCCATGACCCTTCCCGAGTCAGTTCGAGGGTGGCAGTCGACTTGGTTCTATTGTCAAGACCAGTCGACGCCAGGGCAGTTGACTGGCCTCCCCCCATTCTCCATGGACCGAGTGAATAAGCCATCTTCTCAGAAGGTGCTTCCGGAGGAGAAGGCTCAGGTTAGGATGTTGATGGAGCGCGTGGTCCAACTCATTCGCGATAGAGTGACGGGCATGGATCTTCTAGAGGTTTTCCTTCGACGGCGCATTCAGCCACTTCAGTATCGGGGCCATCCGATGTGGTTGTACTCTGGTACTGAAGACACCACTCGGGTCCACCCGGAGGAGGTCGATGATGTCACTCTAGAGAGGTGGATGACCGCCATCACGGGGAACAGCGATAATCCTCGTGGAGCCAGGAGGATCCCGCCACTCGACCAATCCTACGAACCAGATAAGGTCTGACTACATTTCTCTGACTGTGATTCTGTTTTCTTCATTCTGCTTTGCTGCAATTCGGTCGACTGACCTTTATCCTGTTTGTTGTCTTCCAGATCACTACCGAGATGTACTCGATGCCTAAGGGGGCGCAAGAACAGACCGAAGAAGAAGAAGGAAGTGGAGGTGAAAGCCAGGAGGAGTGGGAGTCGGACGGCGACGATGGTGAAGAAGATGCTGGCTTTGATGAGGAAGAGGAGGAGGTAGTCGAGCCTCCTCGTACTGAAAGACGGTCCAAGCTCGCCGATGATCCTGCAGTCAAGTGTGGAAAGGGAGCCGTGCCTGCTGGGCAATTGACCAAACATCCTCGGACGACTTCTCCGGCGCCGACTGAGAAAGCGTCGAAGCAACCCCGAGCGGCACCGACAAAACCGGCGAAGGCCCTACCAAAGATGAGGATGGAGATTCCGACTGTTTCTAGGTAATGGCATAACTCATGTTTTCTCTTTCAACATGGATATATTCTTGGTCGACCCGATCGCTGACCCACTGATTTCTGAAATCGCAGTGCTGCTACTTCTGAGACCTCAGCCAGGCATGAAGATCAAGAAATGGAGGATGCTGCCACTTCCAATCCTGGTATGATCTGTGCAGTTTCACTTTCGGTCGATCGGATCTTCATTTTTAACTTTGAACCTTTTCTGTAGCTCCACCTAGCATTATCATTGATCTCCCTGGCGATGATGATGAGGAGCCACTAAGGCAAAGGAGGAACAGGAAAGCGTCTGCTGGCAAGACTGCTCAGGTTGCGTCAGCGCCTGAGACATTGGTTCCGGAGGGGGGCAATGTTGCTCGGGCTACCGTGTCCTTTGCGGTGCTGTTGACAAGTGTCCGCCCTCCCTCGTCGAGTGCTGATCCACCTTCCCTCTTATCCACACACCACGTCCCAGAGGACCAAGCAGGTGCTGCCAAGGAAGCCATACGCCAGGCGGGGGTCATGATGGAGCAGGTGAAGGCGATCCGAGACGCCAGCCAAGCAGCTTATGATGTAAGTTCAGCTCTTCAGAGCAATGTCCAGGTTAGTTGACCACCGCCTGTTCTGTTAGGATATGATACCTGACAATTTTTCTTTCTGAACATCTTAATACTTGTCATACACCCACTGGGTGTGTCGATTGAAATGTCTGGATTAGTGGGGGCACGCTGAGTGCACCCACTGGGTGTAGTCCCCGAGACTATGGTGGACTGCTGGCAGTCGACTGTAGTCTTTATGTCTTGAACTTTTTTCTCTTTTACTTTCTTCACTCGATCTGGTCGAATGGAATCATGGAACCAGTGGGGGCACGCTGAGTGCACCCACTGGGTGTAGTCCCCGAGACCTTGGTCGACTGCTGGTAGTCGGCTATGGTCTGAAGAATACTTTGCTTTCTTTCTCTCTTTTTTTGAAACTGTGTCTAACTGTTGGCAGTTAGCTACTTTCGGTCGACTGATCGATCCGAGCCGGTAGAACCAGTGGGGGCACGCTGAGTGCACCCACTGGGTGTAGTCCCCGAGAATACAGTTGAAATTTTTGATTCGACTGTAGTCTTAGAAATGCTACGATTTTTCTCTTAGTCACTCGGAAATGACCTGTCTTTGATGTCTGTCAACTGATCTTTCGCAAAAATCTTGCGAGCTTGTGGCTCGTTATACTGAGTTGGAGAACAAGCATATCTAGCTCGAACTTGATCTGAAGCTTGTCCAGGAGAAATTCACGAAGGCGAAGGAGGAGACAAAAGGTATGTTTGGTGAGAACCTTGACGACTGCCCTTATTTTTTGTCCATTCCTGAGTCTGACCTCACTATCATTTCGCAGATAAACTAAGGGATGCTCTGAAGAAGAAGGACCTTGACCTCGCCGACGCGCAGAAAGCGGCTTCGGACAAGACGAAACTCGCAGAAGAAAAGTTGGCTTCAATCAGCAAACTTTAAGAGGAGAATACCAATCTGAAAGCTGCTCTCGACATGGCCAACAAGGAGGTCAGCTGACTGAATAATGACAAGATGGCCCTGAGTGACAAGGCTAGCGAACTGGTGGGAAAGAAGAACGACTTGGAGGCTTATCCGGGAGGGCTCGCCAAGAAGTTATTCCTCATGCTCGAAGGTAACCCCTTATATCCGACTGGTAATCACTGACTTATTGTAGGAACGTTAGCTTAACCTTGGATCATATCCACAGAATTCTGTCAAAACTTTGAAGAGGAGACTAGTCGAGTGGAGACTGGCTTAGATCCCATCAACTCTCCTGTGAAGGATGAAGCCGCCATGAACATGCTCCGTCTCGAGTCTCGTGTTGCTGCTGTGGTTGACTATCTTGCGAGACTGAAGGTTGCAACATCATGCATCGACACAGCACTCTGGCCGGGAGAAACACTTTAGAACGATCTCGAGTCTCTGATGACTCGACTGAACGAAGTTCCAAGTTGAGTGCAAGAATGGAAAAAGTCTTCTGCCAGGTGTGGTGCCGACGTTGCTCTGTCTCTGGTCCGTGTTCACTGCAAGGACGTGCGAGAGGACAAGCTGGCGTCTCACAAAGTGGCCAATACCAAGAAGCATGACTTCCGATCTTTCATGGAGACCTTCATTGCTGCTGCCACTCGGATCGCAGATGGAATCGACCTGGACGAGTTCGTTGCACCTTCCAGTCCTCCGCAGGAGGAGTAAAAAACTTCTATGCTCGATGCCTTAAATTTGCCTCGGAATGCCGAGTGGTTTTTGTAACCGATAAACTTTAACAGGCTTGGTGCCTGAGCACTTCTGGATCTGTAGGACGCTATCTGAACTTGGGTTTGCCGTTGAATATGTTTGCATTCGCCTTCGAATGATCATTGTCCTTCGCTTGGAATATATACTAGTGTTTGTGATGCACTTTTGCAGGTAGGGACGAAGCACAAATTGCAATCGACTTGTACTCGTCATGCTTAGGCGAGCACTTGGCCGTGACTAAGCCCCCGAGTGGGAGGTTTGCTTGCCACTCGGTAGGATTTTCAAAAACTTAGGCGAGCACTGGGCTGCAGCTAAGCCCCCGAGTGGGAGGTTTGCTCACCACTCGGTAGGATTTTCAAAAACTTAGGCGAGCACTGGGCTGGAGCTAAGCCCCCGAGTGGGAGGTTTTCTCACCACTCAATAGGATTTTCAAAAACTTAGGCGAGCACTGGGCTGCAGGTAAGCCCCTGAGTGGAAGGTTTGCTCTCCACTCGGTAGGATTTTCAAAAACTTAGGCGAGCACTGGGCTGTAGCTAAGCCCCCGAGTGGGAGGTTTGCTCTCCACTCGGTAGGATTTTCAAAAACTTAGGCGAGCACTGGGCTACAGCTAAGCCCCCGAGTGGGAGGTTTGCTCTCCACTCAGTAGGATTTTCAAAAACTTAGGCGAGCACTAGGCTGCAACTAAGCCCCCGAGTGGGAGGTTTGCTCACCACTTGGGAGGATTTTCAAAAACTTAGGCGAGCACTGGGCTGCAGCTAAGCCCCCGAGTGGGAGGTTTGCTCTCCACTCGGTAGGATTTCCGTGGCGTACCTCTGAAGGAGAAGGTAGCAGTCGACCTGCGCTTCGTCCTCCTTGCGGAGCGCATGTTGTATTTGTGGCGTAGCTCGGAAGGAGAAGGTAGCAGTCGACCTGCGCTTCGTCCTCCTTGCGGAGCGCATGTTGTATTTGTGGCGTAGCTCGGAGGGAGAAGGTAGCAGTCGACCTGCGCTTCGTCCTCCTTGCGGAGCGCATGTTGTATTTGTGGCGTAGCTCGGAAGGAGAAGGTAGCAGTCGACCTGCGCTTCGTCCTCCTTGCGGAGCGCACGTTGTATTTATGGCGTAGCTCGGAAGGAGAAGGTAGCAGTCGACCTGCACTTCGTCCTCCTTGCGGAGCGCACGTTGTATTTTATACTTAGGCGAACACTAGGTTGCAGCTAAGCCCCCGAGTGGGAGGTTGTCTCATCACTCGGCAGGATTTTGTTTAAACTTAGGCGAGTACTTGGACTGCAGCTAAGCCTCGAAGTGGAAGGCTGGCTTACCACTCGGTAGGATTTTGTTTAAACTTACACGAAACGGATTCGCAGCTAAGCCTCCGAGTGGAAGGCTGGCTTACCACTCGGTAGGATTTTGTTTAAACTTAGGCGAAACAGATTTGCAGCTAAGCCTCCGAGCGGGAGGCTGGCTCACCACTCGGTAAGGATTTTTTTACAAACTTAGGAGAAACGGATTCGCAGCTAAGCCATCCACTGGGGGACTGATTTATGTGAACAAAAGTAACAACAATCACTAGGAAAATTATAAAACTCTTGTCTTTGATAAATAAACTACAGAAGTACTTTTATTACAACTCATCCGAGTGAATACTTAAGTATAAAAGGGGCGGAGCAGATCCGCATTCCAAGCTCGTGGCTCGTCAATATGGCGATCGACGTTGTAAAGACGGTATGCTCCGTTGTGGAGAACTTTGGTAACAATGAAGGGGCCTTCCCAAGTAGGGGCGAGTTTGTGTGGCTTCTGTTGGTCCACTCGGAGGACCAAGTCTCCTTCTTGGAAGGCTCGGATCTTCACATTTCTGGCGTAGAATCGGTGCAAGTCTTGCTAATAGATGGTCGGTCGGATCATGGCCATCTCTCTTTGTTCTTCCAGAAGGTCGACTACGTCTTGCCGGGCTTGTTCTGCTTCGACTTCATAGTAGAGTTCGACTCGCGGTGCATTGTGAAGCAGGTCACTTGGCAGAACCGCTTCAGCTTCGTAGACCAGAAAGAACGGAGTTCTCCCAGTCGACCGATTTGGAGTAGTCCTCAATCCCCAAAGAACTGATGGAAGTTCGTCGACCCACGCGCCTGCTGTGTGCTTGAGGTCATGCATCAACCAGGTTTCGGTCCTTTGAGAATTAGGCCGTTTGCTCTTTCTTCTTGTCCATTGGACTGGGGGTGGGCGACTGAAGCGTAGTCGACTCGTGTGCCTTGAGAAGCGCAGAAGGCTTTGAACTGATCGGAATTGAAGTTCGACCCATTATCAGTGATGATGCTATGCAGAACTCCATATCTGAATATCAACTCTCTGATGAAGCTGATGGCAGTGCCAGCATCAAGATTTTTAATAGGCTTGGCTTCGATCCACTTGGTGAACTTGTCGACTGCCACCAGTACATGTGTGAAGCCGCTCCTGCCAGTTCTCAGTGGTCCAACCATATCTAACCCCCAAACAGCGAAAGGCCAAACGATTGGAATGGTCTTCAAGGCTGAGGCGGGCTTGTGTGACATATTGGAGTAGAACTGACATCCTTCACATTTGTCGACTATCTCTTTCACCATTTCATTTGATCTGGGCCAGTAAAAACCTGCTTGGTATGCTTTAGCCACGATGGTCCGAGAGGACGCATGATGGCCACAGGTCCCCGAGTGGATGTCGTTGAGAACCATTCGGCCCTCTTCCGGTGTTATGCATTTCTGGCTGACTCCAGTCGCGCTTTCTCTGTACAATTGTCCCCTCATGACAGTAAAGGCCTTGGATCGACGGATGATCTGCCGAGCCTCTTCTTCATTCTCTGGGAGCTCTTTCCTTAGGATATACGCGATGTAAGGCACTGTCCAATCGGGAGTGATAACCAGAACTTCCATGATTAAGTCAACCATAGCTGGGGCCTCAACTTCAGTCCGATCCGTGGCACTTTTTGGCTGCAGGGCTTCTTCGGTGAAAGGATCCTCTTGAACCGACGATACGTGGACATGTTCCAAAAACACGCCACTGGGAATGGCTTCTCTTTTGGAACCTATCTTCGCCAAGTCATCAGCTGCTTGATTTTTCAGTCGGGGTACGTGATGAAGCTCTAACCCCTCGAATTTCTTCTCCAGCTTTCTTACTGCGTTGCAGTAACCAGTCATAGCTGGGCTTCTGACGTCCCACTCCTTCATCACTTGGTTAGCCACCAAATCCGAGTCACCGTAGACCATGAGGCGACGGACGCCGAGTGAAATGGCCATACGCAACCCATACAAAAGTGCTTCGTATTCTGCTTCGTTGTTGGAGGAGTCAAAGTGAATCTGGAGTACATATCTGAGCTTATCTCCTCGGGGGGAAACCAACACTACCCCGGCACCGGAACCATTCAGCATTTTAGAGCCATCAAAGAACATAGTCCAGTGCTCCGAGTGAACTTGAGTCGGTAACTGCTGTTCAGTCCACTCGGCGAGGAAATCTGCTATTGCTTGGGACTTGATAGCTTTCTTTGCCTCAAATCTGATATCAAGGGGAAGGAGTTCAATCGCCCATTTTGCCACTCGACCAGTTGCATCTCTGTTGTGCAGAATCTCTGATAAGGGGGCGTCGCTGACGACTGTGATGGTATGGTCAGAGAAGTAGTGAGCAACTTTCTTCGTGGTCATATAGATCCCATATACAAGCTTCTGATAATGAGGGTATCTTTGCTTTGATGGGGTCAGGACTTCAGAAAAATAATATACTGGGCGCTGAACTTTGAAGGTTTTCCCTTCTTCTTCCCGCTCGACCGTAAGTACTGTACTAACGACTTGTCCTGTGTCTGCAATGTAAAGCCGCAAAGGCTCTTTGCTGATCGGGGCAGCAAGCACCGGCTGGGTGGAAAGCAGGGTTTTTAACTCTGCAAACGCTGCATCAGCTTCAGGAGTCCACTCGAACTTGTCTGACTTCTTCATCAGTCGGTAAAGAGGCAATGCCTTCTCACCGAGACGAGAGATGAATCGACTTAAAGCGGCCAAGCAACCAGTAAGCTTCTGAACATCGTGCACACGCACAGGTCGTTTCATTCGGAGTATAGTGCCCACTTTCTCTGGGTTTGCGTCGATTCCTCGTTCAGAAACGAGAAAACCGAGTAACTTTCCGCCAGGAACTCCGAATGTGCACTTGGATGGATTAAGCTTGATATCATACCTCCTGAGGTTGGCAAATGTTTCAGCGAGGTCAGTCAGCAGGTCGGAACCTTTCCGTGACTTGACCACAATGTCATCCATGTATGCTTCCACATTCTGACTGATTTGAGTGAGCAAACACTTCTGAATCATCCTCATGAACGTGGCTCCGGCATTCTTGAGGCCGAATGGCATGGTGACATAACAGAAGCACCCAAATGGGGTGATGAAAGCTGTTTTGATCTCATCGGGTCCATACAGACGGATCTGATGGTACCCGGAATAGGCGTCTAAGAAAGACAGTCGCTCACATCCCGCAGTCGAGTCGACTATTTGGTCGATGCGGGGAAGAGGAAAATGATCTTTCGGGCAGGCCCGATTGATATGCTTAAAGTCAATGCACATGCGAAGTGAGTTGTCCTTCTTGGGGACCATGACAACATTGGCGAGCCACTCGGAGTGGTAAATCTCTCGGATAAACTCTGCTGCTAAGAGCCGAGCCACCTCTTCGCCAATAGCCTTCCTTTTCTGGACAGCGGACCGTCGCAGATGTTCCTTGACAGGTTTTGCCTTTGAATCAACTCGCAGACGATGCTCAGCCAGCCCCCTGGGTACACCTGGCATGTCAGATGGTTTCCATGCAAAGATATCCCAGTTCTCACGGAGGAACTGGATGAGCGCTTCTTCCTATTTGGGGTCGAGCGTTGTGGAGATATTAGTCGGAGCAGCGTTGGGGTCGGTCGGGTGGATGTGAACTGGTTTTGTCTCACCGGATGACTGAAACGCTGATTCCGTAGCGGGTTTCTTGGCTCGCAACAAATCACTCGGGTCCGCATTCCTCTGGTGTTCCTGCCACTCTTCTGCCACCATTTGAGCATCGGCGATCTTTGAGCCTTTCTAGAAGCACTCTTGCGCCTTCTTGCGATTACCAGTAACAGTGATCACGCCTTTGGGGCTAGGCATCTTCAATTTGAGGTACACGTAACATAGTCGAGCCATAAAACGTGCATAAGCTGGCCTGCCCAAAATAGCATGGTAGGCACTCTGGAAATCTACAACCTCAAATGTCAGCTTTTCTTTGCGGAAGTTCTTGGAATCACCAAAAACCACATCGAGAGCAATCTGGCCGAGTGATGTGGCCTTCTTGCCAGGAATGACTCCATAGAAACTCATGTTGCTTGTGCTGAGTCTGGACATCGGAATGCCCATCCCTTTCAGCGTATCAGCATACAATATATTCAAACTACTACCGCCATCCATCAATACTTTAGTCAGTCGAGTGCCCTCGACGACTGGGTCGACCACCGGAGCTTGCCTCCCAGGGGTGGCTATGTGCGTCGGGTGATCAGACTGGTCGAATGTGATGGCCGTCTGAGACCACTTCAGATAATTGGGTGTCGCTGGAGCAACCATATTCACCTCTCGGTTTATAACTTTCAGTCGACTTTTGCTCTCAACGTCAGCAAAAATCACCAGAGTGGAATTGACCTGAGGGTATTCCTCATCACTATCCCCCTTGTCCTCAACTTTTTCTGACTCCTTTTCCTTATCCTTGGACTGTTTCCCCTGGAACTGCTGTATCAGAAGTCGACACTGTCGAGTGGTATGCTTCGGGTAAATGAAATTACCCTCTTCATCTTTCTTCGTGTGGATGTGACATGGCAAATCCATCACGTCATTTCCCTCTTTATCCTTCACTTTCTTGGGGTTCCAAGGCCCTTTGGGCTTTCCTTTGAACTTTCCTTGAGTCACGGCCAAGGTTTCTCCAGGAGCAGCTGGCTCGGCTTTCCGCTTTTGCTTCCGACTGGAGTTCCCTCCTCCGGTTTCCTAGGCGACTGACTTGTGCTTGCCGCTCCGGAGCCGATCCTCTTCCTCACCATTGGCATATTTGGTGGCTATCTCCATCATTCGACTCAGAGACATGTCTCCTGTTCAACCAAATTTTAGGCTTAGCTCTCTGTACTTAACGCCTTCCTTGAAGGCGCAGACTGCCTGGTGATCAAATACATTTTCTACTATGTGATGCAATGTGATCCATCTCTGGATGTAATCTCTCAAAGTCTCATTCGACTTCTGCGCACAAGATTGCAGCTCTGTCAGTCCTTTTTGTCACTTGCATGTTCCTTCGAACGTTCTGACAAACACTCGGGAGAGGTCTTCCCACGTGTAAATGTTGCTGGGTGTCAACTGATTCAGCCATGCCCTGGCTGATCCCTCCAACATAAGAGGCGGATGTTTCATGGCCACCTCGTCATTTCCGCCACCGATCTGGACAGCCACTCGCTAGTCCTCAAGCCAAGTATCGGGCTTAGACTCACCGTTGAACTTACTGACTCCAGTCGCCAACCTGAAGTTGGGAGGAATCGCTGCGGCTCTGATGGCTCTGCTGAAACACTCTGGTCCGGAGACATGCACTCGGCTGCTGGTGGGTACATCTCTGTCGTGACTCTCTCTGTGAGCTCTGTTCTGGTCGACCAGACCTTGAATGATGATGGATCTCGCATCAAAGCCTGGTTCCCTGGGGTCGACTGGAATTCTTCGCCCGCCACTGTGCTGGCGTCTATCATCCTGCTGTCGAGGTACGTAGAATCCACCCATAGGGGGAGGGGTGGGCACTCAACGTCGATCATCGCGATCGAATCGGTGATCATACTGTTCACGGTTCCTGTACTGATCGTGCCTGTCTCCACGCCCTTCACGCCTCGGGGGCGATCTGGGGCTATGAGCCGACTGGACCGTATTCGCAGCCACGGATTTGCTGTGAATCCTGTTCCGCGACTATGATACAGCTGAATTTTGATCTCCTGCTGCCCGGAGCAAATCTCTGATCTGCATCAAGCCTCTGCCAGCCCCTGACTGGGAAGGCTGAATTGATTCTGCTATACGGGCTGTAGCTGCTAAATTCTGAATCGGAGTTCAATATACCTGAGTCGGAGGTGGAAAGAGCTGACGTCGACTGGAGTTAGGGACCCATTGTCGCGCACGCTCGTCGAGTGCTTGCTGAAGGTTCTCCAGTCGAGTGCGCTCAGCCAGGTTAGCCAAGCGCGCGTCCTCCAAGGCGTGAGCCTCAGGGGTTTCTCCAACGATAGGAGTATGAAGGGCATCCATGTTCCGGCGGCGAAGTTCTTCCCTCTGCAGTGAATTGAGGAGCTCGGGAAGGTATTCCTCATGGGAATGCGACGGATCGCCTCCGCCGTTACCTCCCTCGGCACCAGGAAAGCCGGGGGGACCGTGTGGTCCGTTGACCATCAGGACCTCCACCGCTAGATCACTGCTGTCGCACTCGGATGCAGTCTCTGCGGAGCCAGTCGAACAGGCCGTAGAGAGATTCGTCGGGCTCGATTGCCGCGACTTGGGCGGTGGTCGACTGGCGAGCCACCGTGTGCCTCACCCACCACTGAAGCCTCGACCGACCAAAGCGCTTGCACCGGCGGGAAGCTGGTAGGGAGGATGACACAAAAACCGGTCGATACTGGGTCGACGGTTGCCGCAGGAGGACACCGCGGACGCAAGCGTGAAAGTGCGTCGCTCGGCGGACTGGGAGCGCGTCGACGTCGAGCGAAGCCTCTTGAAGCCGGGCAGAGTCGTCGGCGATGAATGTGAGCGCACCGAGATGGATCTCGTGGCCCTCGACCAAAACTCCGCATGAAACCATGATGAAGGCGATCGGAAAAAAATGCAACTTCTCCAATAAGTCGGTAAGACACCGGCCCCATGGTGGGCGCCAACTGTCGTGGTTATAAGTCTGACAGTAGTGTAGGGGGGTACTAAAGGAGAGGCAAGATCCTAGCTATGGAGTAGTTGTACACGCAAGAGTTTTACGAGTTCAGGCCCTTCTCGGAGGAAGTAACAGCCCTACGTCTCGGTGCCCGGAGGCGGTCGACTGGATTATATGTGTGAGAGTTACAGGGGTGCGAACCCTTTGCACTGAGGAGGGGGTGGCTTATATAGAGTCTGCCAGACCCCTCCGGCCCTCAGTTATGCAGGGTTTAAAGTACATTAAGGCCTGGCGTTACTGGTAACGCCCTACATAAAGTGCTATCATGACCATAAAGACTGCTTAATAATAGACCGTTTGGGTGCAGAGTGACTCTAGATCTTCTGGCGGTCGATTGAGTGGCTTCATGGTTGAGTGTCTTCGAGTCCGTCGAGTGGAATCCTTCCAGGTCGACTGAAAGGTAGTTTCTTTTAGAGATGTCCTTGGGAAGGGTACTTTGGACAGGTCCATGACCCTACCCTAGGTACATGGCTTCATCACACCATGGAGCCATCATTGCCCGAATGCCAAGGGATGCCGGTTGGATTTCTTCGGTCGCCTATAAGAAGGCGTAGGGGGAAGAGCACGAACCCATCTCTGTCTTCTTGCTCCTCCATTCCATACTCTTGCTGTAGCATCCATGGCACCGATGAGAAGGTTCTCTGCTGCCAAGAAGGGGGAGGCTCCACAGGAGGAGCCGGAGTTGCCCCCACCGAAGAGACGGTGTGGCTGCCCTCACAAGGCCACCGTCACGCCTACGGCGGCCCCTTCCCAGCGTGAGCATGCTCCACTGGGGGACTGCGCCAGCTCCAGCGGCCGCGGGAAGGATCCTTCTTGTGGAAGCGGCCATGGGAGCCGCAGGGGACGAGGCCGAGGAGGGAGGCACGCGATGGCCGCCCGACCACCTTGCCCGCGGGCCTACTCGGACGACATGACCCGCAAGTTCGTGGTGTGGATGGAGGGTCCGCCCGGCACCTCAATCCAGCTCCCTCGCTGCTTCACCAAAGAGCTGCCAGCGGGGGGACCCATCGGGCTATGGCTGCAGCCTAATGGTTCCTGCAACCGGTCCTCGTGGTCAGAGGTTGAAGTTACTTCCTCGGGTCTAGTGTACCTGACCCGCGGGTGGCAGACTTTTGCCCGAGCCTGCAGCTTGACGGGGAGGCACACCCTCCACTTCAAGTACGACGGGGCGGCAACGCTCTTCGTCAGGATTTTTGGCAAGGACTAAGGGTGCCTAGGGTGCTGCCCGGAGGGCGACAGTGATGGCGGCGACTGCTTCTCCGCCGACGATGATCATTTATACTAAACCTAAAATTATGGTCTCAAACGGGCCTCAAAATTAGACCTTAAACCTAAAATTATACTAAACCTAAAACATTTATTTTGAGACAGGGAGTAATATGTATGCTTAGAGCATCTACAGCCGGGCGCCTCAAACACGCTTCATATGCCGACGGGCCACTGATCGGTCATGTTTTTTCGACCTAGCCTGACACCTCAAATGGGCCTCAAACGGCCGGGCTGACCGGCACCCCTCGTATCCAACCCAAATATGAGCCGGATATGGGGGCGCCCGGGTGCTCTCGAGCACGCCTGCCACGTCAGACCCGGCCCATGCTGGTCCACCCGACCACACATATAATCATCCCTATCTGATCGCCAAAGCAAACCCTAGCCACTTCACTCCACTCCCCTCCACTCCCCTCCGCCACCCGAGCTCACCTCCGGCGAGTTCCGACCTTCTCCGGCATGCCAGGCAGCGGATCAGACTCCGGATCCATCGACTGGGGTGTCATCCCATGCGAGTTGGAGGAGCCAATGGCAGCCCATAGTGCACTCCGCCACTCCCGGGAGGACATCGCACGGCCGACGGACGTATCCGTTCCAGCGATGCAATAGTGTCGGCTCACCGGGCGCACGGGTCCTCTGGTATTGGATCCTAGCGGTCCCAGCATCCGGAACACCTCTGCTTCCCATCATCGGTCGAACAGACTATGAGTCCCACCAGGAACGGACGGCATGCCGTGGGAAGGAGAGGATAAGGGTCACCGAGGCCCGTATCATGGCAGAAATGGCGGTGACGGAGGTGGCTGATGCCCGGGCGCGGGCAGCCGCAGAGAAGGAAGCCATCCACGCCCGCTTTGTGAAGAAACGGTAGCGGAGGAACACACGCACCCTCGCCCGAGAGCATAATTGAGCGGTCTGTGCCATGGTCAGACTGCCACCAAGGAGAAGAAGGACGACGACAGCGAGGACAGCTCCGGCGATGAGTAAATCTGGCTCGATCCATACTGCGTCTTCGACCGGTACTTCCTCGAGAAGGGGAGAAAAGGCATCGGGAAGGGCAAAGGCAGCCGTGGATGAACTCCACCATAGCCAAACATGCCAAATTTTGGTAGTCCGATGGCATGTTAGTTAGTAGTGATGGAGTAGCCGGACGATATGTGTACATCGACGTGGTTGCATGAGTTTGTATGGGTTTGAGATATCATAATTGAGGTGTCCGAATGTGGATATTTGAGGGGTGCCCGAGGACGCGCCCAGGCGCGTCCACGGGCGTTTGAGGGCTGAATTTGCCAAGTCCAATTGTAGATGCTCTTGTCGGATGCAGGTGGTGTTTGTCGCCTTGTCGCACCAGTAAGAAGAGAAAATTGCATAAAGCACCCGCTTTTGGTGCTACTGTTCCATAAAACATCTGCTTATAGGTTTGTTGCACAAAACATCATATATTGGGGTAATTCGTTTCAGCTAAGTCTAATTCATCATTTACGTGTGTTGACATGATTTCTGACAACTGAGTCCAATTTGTAAGTGTGCTTGTGGCAAAAAAAAATGACCACATCAGCAGCCAACTAGAACCTTCAAAATTGCATAATCCTTTGCTCCAATTGAGCTGAATTTTCCTTGGAATATTAATGAGTGCATTTATGGTTTATTGTACTATTGTTTTCATTTTTGTAAATATTAAATTTTGAACAGAAAAAATGACCCATGACAAGCCTGCATCCATTCTTAAACCCTTCGATAGAGGTGAGATACTTACCAATGACAGGCCTGCACCCATTCTTAAACCCTTTGATTTGCGCATGTAGACCCAAAAAGACCTTGAAACCTTGTTTTTTCAGGTTTGTTGATAGGAAGGATTGTCCATACATGACATCTAGAACCAGTATTATTTTCCATTACGGTGCGCAAATAATCTCTGATACAGGCCTGACCCTGAGAGGGGTAGGAGGAGAAGAATATCTAACCAACAGGCAGAGATAGGGGCGACGAGTAGACCTTTGGGTGGTGGGAGGTGGGTAGGGGGAGTGGAGATAGGCTTACCCGACGATGAAGGGGAGCTGGCTGGGATGCATCACCGGCGGCCACTTTGCTAGCAAAGGGAACATAGACGCCGCCGCCACCTGCTCTTCTGTGTGAGGTGTTTTATGCAAACAAATGCAACAATAATCCAAATAATCATAAATGCACTCACTAAAATTCTAGGGGAAATTCAACTTAGTGGGAACAAAGGGTTGTGAGATATTGACAGTTCTTGTTGGCTGCTGATGTGGCCGGGTTTTTGTTGTTGTTGCCACGGGTGCACTTATAAACTGGTCCCACTTGTTAGGAATCATGTCAACACACCTAAATGATGGATTGTACCTACCTAAAATGAATTACCATAATATGTGGTGTTTTGCGCAACAAACATGTAAAGTAGGTATTTTGTGTAACTCTGCACCAAAGCAGGTGGTTTGTGCAATTTCCTCGTGGTAAGAAAAAAAGTTAGAGCTTTTTTTTAAGAATGAAGATGCCAGATGCGGCCGGCTTTAAATTAATAAAGCCCACAACCAGGCAGTGTACCATAACTTAGGTATTACATCACCAAAAGCCAAACGGGGCCAAAGAACGATAGGGAAATCAGAGGTTCATAGCCGGAGAGGCCGCGAGCGGAAGTACAAAGCCGTAGGCCATACAGAGCGCGCAGGCTCTCGGGAGAAACAAAAGTGATCACACCACTAGGTTGTGGTCGCCAGCTCCCTAGCCATCACATAAACTTGCAGCAGTCGTTCCTAGGCGTGCTTCATCAGCTCAGCATCCTTGCAACTCCCTAACGGACTCCACTGCTGTAGAAACAAGTTGCATTTGTAGATAATATTAGTTGGATGAGATGGGAAACAACCCTCAATAGTAAGCTTGTTCCTAGTTAACCAAAGTGCCCATAGAAGTGCCACTGCACAGCTCCACATGACACGCTTGCTGGCCCCCTAGACCAAATCTAGCAAGTTAACGAGTTCACTTGAGGACATTGGGTCCCACTGCACGCCCACCATGGCATGCACCATGCTCCAGGCAAACCTCACGAGTGGACACCTGAAGAAGATGTGGTTTGCATCTTCAGGTATGCCACATAATGCACATGGGCCCATGGCTGGACCATTGTGTTTGGCTACATTCAAAGAGGTGGGATACTTTGATTTTGAGAGGCAACCGGGTCTTCAATAATCCCATAACCACCAGCTGTGCCGGCCCTTGGCAAATCTTGTGGTATAACGATTTTACCATGAACTTACCTGACCCAGTGAGCTCCCAAGTCACAGTGTCGGGGGAATTGGTAAAGGATGTCGAGCCGATCATGGCAAGCAAGGCCTAATGACTCACACGCTCTTGCTCGTTCAGTTCACGCTAGAAGTGAATTGCCGGAGGGGATGAGGTCGGCGCATCCGGAACTAACATTGATGGGTCGACGGCTATAGTGTATAGGTCATGGAACTCAATCCAAAGTGGTTGTGAGCCCACCCAAAAATCTAGCCAAACTTTGCCCCCATGGCAAAAGTTGGCTTGAAGCCTGGAGATCATTCCAGAAAGGAGATCCCCGCTCTGCCCCTTCAAAAAAATCCGTTTGGAAAATATTTCACGCGCAGCAGATCAACCCATAGGCCCGTTGTCGGTGTCAAAACCGGTGGATCTCGGGTAGGGGGTCCCGAACTATGCGTGTAAGGCTAATGGTAACAGGAGGCAGGGGACACAATGTTTACCCAGGTTCGGGCCCTCTCTATTGAGGTAATACCCTACTTCCTGCTTGATTGATCTTGATGAATATGAGTATTACAAGAGTTGATCTACCACGAGATCGCAATGGCTAAACCCTAGAAGTCTAGCCTATGAGATTATGGTTGTTGTCCTACGGACCAAACCCTCCGGTTTATATAGACACCGGAGGGGGCTAGGGTTACACAAAGTCGGTTACAGAGAAAGGAATCTACATATCCGAATCGCCAAGCTTGCCTTCCACACAAAGGAGAGTCCCATCCGGACACGAGAAGAAATCTTCTATCTTGTATCTTCATCTCCCAATAGTCTGGCCCATGTATATAGTCCGGATGTCCGAGGACCCCTTAATCCGGGACTCCCTCAGTAGCCCCTGAACCAGGCTTCAATGATGATGAGTCTGGCATGCAGACTGTCTTCGGCATTGCAAGGCGGGTTCCTTCTCTGAATACTTGAAAGTAGATTTCGAACACAAGAATCGTGTCCAGCTCTGCAAAACAAGTTCCACACACAACCGTAGAGAGTATAATATTTCACGAGTCCAATCCACTGACAACTTTTCGTAGCGTGACATCACGCCACTGCCCGGTCATTATTCGAACCGTTCTTTAGCCTACCGCTCCGTACTTCGAGGGGCGGTTTTTATTGGCACGTCTTGTCAAAGCAGAGATCGTGTCCCCTTATTGCGGGATTTTCATCAACACGGGCGTGGGTAACCCAACCGTTCTGTTGGCATGATTCCTTGGGAATAGGCGTGTTTTAAGGCCGTAGAGGGGACGTTTGATATTCGTCGCCTTTATAAAGGGGCTAAGGCCTGTCCTTTTCCTTCCACGCTACTTCTTTCCTCCACCTCCCACCTCAAGTTCCACACACCCAAGGGTCAATCCAGTCGCTTCGAGCTTCCAGCCATGTCTGGAGCCAGCCCTCAAGGCCGGTGGATGGCCTCTTCTATCACAGAGGAGGATATCTCGAAGCTCAGGGATGCAAGATACTTGACTGCAGAAATCCTCCACAGGCTTCCTGCTCAAGGGCAGGTTATTCCTACTCCCAAATCCAATGAGAGGGTTGTGTTTATCTCTCATTTCCTCCGGGGCTTGGGTTTGCTCTTCATCCCTTCGTTCGAGGGCTCGTGTTTTATTACGGACTAGATTTCCATGATCTAGCTCCAGACTCCTTCCTCCACATCTCGGCGTTCATCATCACGTGCGAGGCCTTCCTCCGTATTTCCCCACACTTCGGCTTATGGCTTAAGACCTTTAACATGAAACCGAAGGTAATTGATAGGAAACAAGCGGAGTGAGGAGGTGCTTCAATAAGAAAACTTACCACTTCTCCTTGGCCAAAGGGCTCCTTCACAGAATCTTCTGACCTATGGCAACGGGAGTGCTTTTACATTACCGAACCCTGTGGTAAAAAGTGGGCAGTTACACCTGCCTTTCGATCTGGCCCTCCGCTTCAGCTTGCATCATGGGTCAACAAAGGGCTGGACTGGGGTTCTATTGATGAAGTGCAGACGTTGCAAAGTCGCATTCGGAGCCTCATTAAAAAGGGCACCGGTCTGACCAACGTCATCCAAGTAATGCTAGTCCGTCAGATCCTTCCGTGCCAGCGGCGTCCTCTCCGTATGTGGGAGTTCAATCCGGAAGGCTCATGGACCCTTCAGCACTTCTCCGGCACAATGCTCAGAGGGATGTGGAATTTTATTCTTCGGCGCACGAAAACAGTGGCTGGATACTACAGAAGACCTCGGTCTAGACTGCAATCATCCGGATACTCCGGTAAGCACTTGACCCCCGAACATAGTTTAGTCAAATTACTCATAACAATGTACTGATAAAACTCTACTCGCACATGCCTGGCTAAAGAAGGCAGAGAGAATTAGGTGTTCGGCTCCACTTCCCGAAGACTCTGCTGATCCGGTGTTAACAAGGATGCTGGCTCCAGCACCATATCAAGTGTCGGCGGGGGAAGATAAGGAGGAGAGCGAAGAGGCCCAAGGTGGCCTTCATTCTGGAGGCACACGAGGCAATTTTTCCGGGGAGATTGGAACTTCCACTTCCAAAAGTGGGAGGTAAGGGCAAGCTGACATCACTTCTCCTCATGGGAAGAAGAGGACCGCCTCTGAAGACTTGAAGAGAGAAGCTTCTAAGCGGGGGATGGTATCCTAGTCAGGGGGTGATGTTGACAAGCAGTCACTCTGCAAAGATAGGCCCTCGGCCGAATTGTAAGTGAACCAGGGTGTTTTAACCATCTCCTGTTCTTTCCTGGCCGTGAAGGTATCATTTAAAATATATGTTTGCAGTCCGGTACGCAGCCCTCCTCAACAGTCCTCCTCTTCGGGGGATCTTCTTCCGGAGATGATGGAGAGCGAGACGCCTCCACAGATCTCCCTGCCTGATAAGGCAGATGATGTCTACTACACAACCTTCTTCTTGTAGACGTTGTTGGGCCTCCAAGTGCAGAGGTTTGTAGGACAGTAGCAAATTTCCGTCAAGTGGATGACCTAAGGTTTATCAATTTGTGGGAGGCATAGGATGAAGATGGTCTCTCTCAAACAACCCTGCAACCAAATAACAAAGAGTCTCTTGTGTCCCCAACACACCCAATACAATGGTAAATTGTATAGGTGCACTAGTTCGACGAAGAGATGGTGATACAAGTGCAATATGGATGGTAGATATAGGTTTTTGTAATCTGAAAATATAAAAACAGCAAGGTAAATAATGATAAAAGTGAGCACAAACGGTATTGCAATGGTAGGAAACAAGGCCTAAGGTTCATACTTTCACTAGTGCAAGTTCTCTCAACAATAATAACGTAGATACATCATATAATAATCCCTCAACATGCAACAAAGAGTCACTCCAAAGCCACTAATAGCGGAGAACAAACGAAGAGATTATGGTAGGGTACGAAACCACCTCAAAGTTATCCTTTCTGTTCTATCTATTCAAGAGTCCGTAGTAAAATAACATGAAGCTATTCTTTCCGTTCAATCTATCATAGAGTTCATACTAGAATAACACCTTAAGACACAAATCAACCAAAACCCTAATGTCACCTAGATACTCCATTGTACCTCAAGTATCCGTGTGCATGATTATACGATATGCATCACACAATCTCAGATTCATCTATTCAACCAACAGAAAGTGCTTCAAAGAGTGCCCCAAAGTTTCTACCGGAGAGTCAAGACGAAAACGTGTGCCAACCCCTATGCATAGGTTCATGGGCGGAACCCGCAAGTTGATCACCAAAACATACATCAAGTGGATCATGTGATATCCCATTGTCACCACAGATAAGCACGGCAAGACATACATCAAGTGTTCTCAAATCCTTAAAGACTCAGTCCGACAAGATAACTTCAAAGGGAAAACTCAATCCATTACAACAGAGTAGAGGGGGAGAAGCATCATAAGATCCAACTATAATAGCAAAGCTCGCGATACATCAAGATCGTGCGAAGTCAAGAACAAGAGAGAGAGAGAGAGAGAGAGAGAGAGAGAGAGAGAGAGAGATCAAACACATAGCTACTAGTACATACCCTCAGCTCCGAGGGTGAACTACTCCCTCCTCGTCATGGATAGCGCCGGGATGATGAAGATGGCCACTGGTGAGGGATCCCCCCTCTGGCAGGGTGCCGGAACGGGCTCCCGAGAGGTTTTTGGTGGCTACAGAGGCTTGCAGCGGCGGAACTCCCGATCTATCTTCTGTTTCGATGTTTTTAGGTTATATGGGAATATATAGGCGAAAGAAGTCGGTCGGGGGAGCCTCGAGGGGCCCACAAGGGTGGGGGCGCGCCCCCCTATCTCGTGGCCTCCTCGACGCTTCCCTGGCTTGCACTCCAAGTTCCCGGGATTGCTTCTGTTCCAAAAATAACTTTTCCAAAGGTTTCATTCCGTTTGGACTCCGTTTAATATTCCTTTTCTTCGAAACACTGAAATAGGCAAAAAAACAGCAACACGGGTTGGGCCTCCGGTTAGTAGGTTAGTACCAATAATGATATAAATGTGTAAAGTAAAGCCCATAAACATCCAAAACGGGTAATATAATAGCATGGAACAATAAAAAATTATAGATACGTTGGAGACATATCAAGCATCCCCAAGCTTAATTCATGCTCGTCCTCGAGTAGGTAAATGATAAAAACAGAATTTTTGATGTGGAATGCTACCTAGCATAATTCTCGATGTAATTTTCTTTATTGTGGCATGAATGTTTTGATGCAAATGATTCAAAATAAAAGTTCATATTGATATAAGAAATAGTAATACTTCAAGCATACTTAATCAAAGCAATCATGTCTTCTCAAAATAACATGGCTAAAGAAAGTTCATCCCTACAAAAATCATATAGTTAGGCTATGCTTCATTTTCGTCATAAAAAAGTGCTCCCAAATTATACACCCCCGATGACAAGCCAAGTAATTGTTTCGTACTTAAATAATCTCAAACTTTTTCAACTTTCACGCAATACATGAGCGTGAGCCATGGATATAGCATTGTGGGTGGAATAGAATATGATGATGGGGATTGTGTGGAGAAGACAAAAAAGGAGAGAGTTTCACATTGACGAGGATAATCAACGGGCTATGGAGATGCCCATCAATTGATGTCAACATGAGGAGTAGGGATTGCCATGCAACGGATGCACTAGAGCTATAAATGTATGAAAGCTCAACAAAAGAAAACTAGTGGGTGTGCATCCAACTTGCTTGCTCACGAAGACCTAGGGCATTTTGAGGAAGCCCGTCGTAGGAATATACAAGCCAAGTTCTATAATAAAAAATTCCCACTAGTATATGGAAGTGACAACATATGAGACTCTCTATATGAAGAACATGGTGCTACTTTGAAGCACAAGTGTGGAAAACAGATAGTAACATTGCCCCATTTTTATTTATTTTCTTTTTTTTCCTTTTTTGGGCCTTTTTTTGGCCTTTCTTCTTTTTTTTCTTTTTTTCTTTGGCCTTTCTTTTTTTTCTTTTTGGCCTTTCTTTTTCTTTTTTCTTTTTGGGGACAATGCTCTAATAATGATGATCATCACACTTTTATTGATTTACAACTCATGAATTACAACTCAAAATTAGAACAAGATATGACTCTATATGAATGCCTCCGGCGGTGTACCTGGATGGGCAATGAATCAAGAGTGACATGTATGAAAAATTATGCAAAGTGGCCTTGCCACAAATGCAATGTCAACTACATGATCATCCAATGGAAATATGACAATAGTAATGCGTGTCATGATGATAAACGGAACGGTGGAAAGTTGCATGGCAATATATCTCGGAATGGCTATGGAAATACCATAATAGGTAGGTATGGTGGCTGTTTTGAGGAAGATATAAGGAGGTTTTTGTGTGATAGAGCGTATCATATCACAGGGTTTGGATGCACCGGCAAAGTTTGCACCAACTCTCAAGGTGAGAAAGGGCAATGCACGATACCGAAGAGGCTAGCAATGATGAAAAGGTAAAAGTGCGTATAATCCATGGACTCAACATTAGTCAAAAGAAATCGTATACTTATTGCAAAAATCTACAAGTCATCAAAAACCAAGCACTACGTGCATGCTCCTAGAGGGATAGATTGGTAGGAAAAGACCATCGCTCGTCCCCGACCGCCACTCATAAGGATGCAAAATCTAAGAACACCTCGTGTTTCAAATTTGTTACACAACTTTAACCATATGTGCATGCTACGGGACTTGCTAGCTTCAACGCAAGCATTCTTTAAATTCATAATCACCCAACTAGCATGACTTTAATATCACTACCTCCATATCTCAAAACAATTATCAAGTATCAAATTGATCATAGCATCCAATTCACTTCCTATGATAGTTTTTATTATACCCAACTTGGAAGCCCACCATTCTAGGACCAATTTTATAACCATAGCAAATACCATGCTGTTCTAAGAGACTCTCAAAATGATATAAGTTAAGCACGAGAGACTAACAATTTCTTCAGAATTAATCCACCATCATGCTCTAAAAGATATAAGTGAAGCACTAGAGCAAACGACAAACTACTCCGAAAGATATAAGTGAAGATCAATGAGTAGTCAAATAATTGTGCAACTATGTGAAGACTCTCTAACATTTAAGAATTTCAGATCTTGGTGTTTTATTCAAACAGCGAGCAAAACAAAAGAAAATAAAATGATGCTCCAAGCAAAACACATATCATGTGGTGAATAAAAATATAGCTCCAAGTAAAGTTACCGATGAACGAAGACGAAAGAGGGGATGCCATCCGGGGCATCCAGAAGCTTAGGCTCTTGGTTGTCCATGAATATTACCTTGGGGGGGCCTTAGGCATCCCCAAGATTAGGCTCTTGCCACTCCTTATTCCATAGTCCATCGAATCTTTTACCCAAAACTTGAAAACTTCACAACACAAAACTCAACAGAAAACTCGTAAGCTCCGTTAGTATAAGAAAATAAAACCACCACTTATGTACTGTAATGAACTCATTATAAATTCATATTGGTGTTAAACCTACTGTATTCCAACTTATCTATGGTTCATACCCTCCGATACTACTCATAGATTCATCAAAATAAGCAAACAACACATAGAAAACAGAATCTGTCAAAAACAGAACAGTCTGTAGTAATCTGTATCAAACGTATACTTCTGGAATTAAAAAAATCCTACCACATTAGGAAGTCCTTAGCAATTTGTTCAAAAATTCATAGCAAAAAGAATCAGATCAAAATCACGTTTCTGTGAATTATCAAAACTAGTTTACGGGCTGAAAAAGTTTCTGATTTTCAGCAGGATCAACACAACTATCACCGTAAGCTATCCTAAAGGTCTTACTTGGCACTTTATTGAAACAAAGGCTATAAAAAATGATTATTACAGTAGCATAATCATGTGGACACACAAAAACAGTAAAGATAAATATTGGGTTATCTCTCAACAAGCGCTTTTCTTTAATGCCTTTCTAGCTAGGCATGATGATGGCAATGATGCTCACATAAAAGAGAAGAATTGAAGCATAAAGAGAGCATCATGAAGCATATGACTATCACATTTAAGCCTAACACACTTCCTATGCATAGGGATTTTGTGAGCAAACAACTTATGGGAACAATAATCAACTAGCATAGGAAGGTAAAACAAGCATAGCTTCAAGATTTTCAACACATAGGAAGGAAACTTGATATTATTGCAATTCCTACAAGCATATGTTCCCCCCTCATAATAATTTTCAGTAGCATCATGAATGAATTCAACAATATAACCAGCACATAAAGCATTCTTTTCATGATCTACAAGCATAGAAAATTTACTACTCTCCACATAAGCAAATTTATTCTCATTCAGAATACTGGGAGTATCATAAGAGACTTGAATACTATAAATTGTTTCCACATTAAAAAAGTAATGTTCAGAAAAAGGGTAATCGTAATCATGACAAGTTTTATAAATATAATCATCACTACTTTTTATAGCATAAGTTTCATCATAATAATCATCATAAGTAGAAACTTTGTTCTCATCATAATCGATTAAAACCTCTTCCAAGATAGTGGAGTCATCACTAAATAAAGTTGACACTCTTCCAAATACACTTTCATATCCATCACAATAAGATTCAACATCCTCCAAAATAGTGGGATCACTACTTCCTAATGTTGACACTCTTCCAAACGCACTTTCATCAATATAATCGTCATAGGTAAGAGGCATGCTATCATCATAACAACTTTGCATATCAAAACTTGGGATGCTAAAAATATCATCTTCATTAAACGTAGCATCCCCAAGCTTGGGACAAACATTAACTTCAGCAAATATATTCTCAAATATTTCATTCTCATCAAACATAGCTTCCCCAAGCTTGGGCCCTTTCATATCATAAGCATAATCACTCTCATCATTAATAGTATGGATATCACCAATAGTATAACAATTATCATCATCACAATGAGTAGTAGGAGCAACATCATTTGGGAGGAATACCTTTTTACCTTTGTTGCTCCTTCTTTTATTTTTCTTCTTTACATTATGTGTGGGTTCAACCTTCTTCTTTGAGCTCCGTATTGATGAGATTGGTTAAATAGAAAGCTCCTCCTCGCTACCTGATTCATCATAAGAAATAATAGGAGGATATCGGGAAGTATCTTCACTTTCATTATTATTCTCATCATCTTCTATTTGCTTCCTTTTTTTAGGTAATTGGCAATATAAGGACTTTTAATGCAATTCACCGCACAAAACATATAAATATCCTCTAGATCAAAATCAAGAAATCTTTCAAGATAAAATTTTGGAATACCCTCAGTTATACGTTCCATTTCTTCATACCCCAAAAGAAGACTAAGCTCTTTATGATGCTCAAGGGTAATCAAGTTATCACAATTTTTGGACACGATTCGATCATGAAATAGTTTGCATTGGAGATTTAAATGACCATGTTCATTGCAAAGTTCACAAGGAGCGCGAAAAATATTGAATCTTTCAGCACTCACCCTTAGTCTTTCTTGCAACAATTTAGTTTCTACATGCTTATGCCTCTTGCAATATCTATCTTCTCTATTTGGTGTATCTATGCAAACGCAATGCTCTCTACAAAAACCGACATGCTTATAAGAGACATTTTCATCATAACTAGTGCAATCATCATTAGTACTATGGATATTAAAGAAGTTCACACTAACAACATTGCAATCATGCTCATCATTCAAAGATTTAGTACCAAGCATTTTAATGCATCCTTCTTCTAGCAATTGAGCACAATTTTCCTTTCCACCATACTCACGAAAGGTATTAAAAAGATGAAACGTATGAGACAAACTCAACTCCATTTTTTTTGTAGTTTTCTTTTATAAACTAAACTAGTGATAAAACAAGAAACAAAAAGATTCGATTACAAGGTCTAAAGATATACCTTCAAGCACTCACCTCCCCAGCAACGGCGCCAGAAAAGAGCTTGATGTCTACTATACAACCTTCTTCTTGTAGACGTTGTTGGGCCTCCAAGTGCAGAGGTTTGTAGGACAGTAGCAAATTTCCCTCAAGTGGATGACCTAAGGTTTATCAATCTGTGGGAGGCGTAGGATGAAGATGGTCTCTCTCAAACAACCCTGCAACCAAATAACAAAGAGTCTCTTGTGTTCCCAACACACCCAATACAATGGTAAATTGTATAGGTGCACTAGTTCGGCGAAGAGATGGTGATACAAGTGCAATATGGATGGTAGATATAGGTTTTTGTAATCTGAAAATATAAAAACAGCAAGGTAACTAATGATAAAAGTGAGCACAAACGGTATTGCAATGGTAGGAAACAAGGCCTAAGGTTCATACTTTCACTAGTGCAAGTTCTCTCAACAATAATAACATAGATACATCATATAATAATCCCTCAACATGCAACAAAGAGTCACTCCAAAGCCACTAATAGCGGAGAACAAACGAAGAGATTATGGTAGGGTACGAAACCACCTCAAAGTTATCCTTTCTGTTCTATCTATTCAAGAGTCCGTAGTAAAATAACATGAAGCTATTCTTTTCGTTCAATCTATCATAGAGTTCATACTAGAATAACACCTTAAGACACAAATCAACCAAAACCCTAATGTCACCTAGATACTCCATTGTACCTCAAGTATCCGTGTGCATGATTATACGATATGCATCACACAATCTCATATTCATCTATTCACCAACAGAAAGTACTTCAAAGAGTGCCCCAAAGTTTCTACCGGAGAGTCAAGACGAAAATGTGTGCCAACCCCTATGCATAGGTTCATGGGCGGAACCCGCAAGTTGATCACCAAAACATACATCAAGTGGATCACGTGATATCCCATTGTCACCACAGATAAGCACGGCAAGACATACATCAAGTGTTCTCAAATCCTTAAAGACTCAATCCGACAAGATAACTTCAAAGGGAAAACTCAATCCATTACAAGAGAGTAGAGGGGGAGAAGCATCATAAGATCCAACTATAATAGCAAAGCTCACGATATATCAAGATCGTGCAAACTCAAGAACACGAGAGAGAGAGAGAGAGAGAGAGAGAGAGAGAGAGAGAGAGATCAAACACATAGCTACTGGTACATACCCTCAGCCCTGAGGGTGAACTACTCCCTCCTCGTCATGGATAGCACCGGGATGATTAAGATGGCCACCGGTGAGGGATCCTCCCTCCGGCAGGGTGCCGGAATGGGCTCCCGAGAGGTTTTTGGTGGCTACAGAGGCTTGCGGCGGCGGAACTCCCGATCTATCTTCTGTTTCGGTGTTTTAGGGTATATGGGAATATATAGGCTAAAGAAGTCGGTCGGGGGAGCCTCGAGGGGCCCACGAGGGTGGAGGGGCACCCATGGGGTGTGGGCGCGCCCCCCTATCTCGTGGCCTCCTCGACGCTTCCCTGGCTTGCACTCCAAGTTCTCGCGATTGCTTCTGTTCCAAAAATAACTTTTCCGAAGGTTTCATTCCGTTTGGACTCCATTTGATATTCCTTTTCTTCGAAACACTGAAATAGGCAAAAAAAACAGCAATACGTGCTGGGCCTCCGGTTAGTAGGTTAGTCCTGATGACCCACAAGTATAGGGGATCTATCATAGTCCTTTCGATAAGTAAGAGTGTCGAACCCAATGAGGAGCAGAAGGAAATGACAAGCGGTTTTCAGTAAGGTCTTCTCTGCAAGCACTGAAATTGTAGGTAACAAATAGTTTTGTGATAAGATAAATTGTAACGGGTAACAAGCAATGAAAGTAAATAAAGTGCAGCAAGGTGGCCCAATCCTTTTTGTATCAAAGGACAAGCCGGGACAATTTCTTATAATGAGAAAAGAGCTCCCGAGGACACATGGGAATTATTGTCAAACTAGTTTTCATCACGCTCATATGATTCGCGTTCGGTACTTTCATAATTTGATATGTGGGTGGACCGGTGCTTGGGTACTGCCCTTACTTGGACAAGCAACCCACTTATGATTAACCCCTATTGCAAGCATCCGCAACTCCAAAAGAAGTATTAAGGTAAACCTAACCACAGCATTAGACATGTGGATCCAAATCAGCCCCTTACGAAGCAACGCATAAACTAGGGTTTAAGCTTCTGTCACTCTAGCAACCCATCATCTACTTATTACTTCCCAATGCCTTCCTCTAGGCCCAAATAATGGTGAATGTCATGTAGTCGACATTCACATAACACCACTAGAGGAAAGACAACATACATCTCATCAAAATATCGAACGAATACGAAATTCGCATGACTACTAGTAGCAAGACTTCACCCGTGTCCTCAGGAACAAACGTAACTACTCACGAAGCATATTCATGTTCATAATCAGATGAGTAATAATATGCATTAAGGATCTGAACATATGATCTTCCACAAAGTAAACCGATTAGCATCAACTACAAGGAGTAATCAACACTACTAGCAACCCACAGGTACCAATTTGTGGTTTTGGATACAAGATTGGATACAAGAGATGAACTAGGGTTTGAGAGGAGATGGTGTTGGTGAAGATGTTGATGGAGATTGACCCCCTCCCGATGAGAGGATTGTTGGTGATGACGATGGTGATGATTTCCCCCTCTCGGAGGGAAGTTTCCCCGATAGAACAGCTCTGCCGGAGCTCTAGATTGGTTCCACCAAGGTTCCGTCTCGTGGCGGCGGAGTTTTGTCCTGTAAGCTTGCCTCTGATTTTTTTTCCAGGGTAAAAGCCTTCATATAGCAGAAGATGGGCACCGGAGGGCCACCAGGGGGCCCAGGAGACAGGGGCGCACCCAGTAGGGGTGGGCGCGCCCCCCACCCTCCTGGCCAGGGTGTGGTCCCCCTCTTGTGCTTTCTTCGCTCAATAATTTTTATTAATTCCAAACTGACTTCTGTGGAGTTTCATGATTTTTGGAGCTGTGTAGAATAGGTTTCCAATATTTGCTCCTTTTCCAGCTAGAATTCCAGCTGCTGGCATTCCCCCTCTTCATGGTAAACCTTGTAAAATAAGAGAGAATAGCCATAAGTATTGAGATAAAATGTGTAATAATAGCCCATAATGCAATAAATATTGGTATAAAAGCATGATGCAAAATGGACGTATCAAGTCCCCCAAGCTTAGACCTTGCTTGTCCTCAAGCGGAAGCCGAAATCGAAAATATGTCCACAAATTTAGAGATAGAGGTGTCAATAAAAATAAAATACGGACATGAGGGCATCATGATCATTCTTATAACAACAACATAAGTAGATTTTATCATATGATTTCTTATGCTCAAGTAACAATCAATTCACAATGTCAAGTATGGTTCAGAAACTTCATTGGGAACTAACAAACTTTAATCTTAGTCATTGAAGCAATTGCAATTTATCATAACATCAGAAAGAGTCAAGAATAGAGCTTTTCAGCAAGTCCACATACTCAACTATCATATAGTCTTCTTCAATTGCTAACACTCATGCAGTACTTGTGGTTATGGAGTTCCAAACGGACACTGAGAAATATAGGGGCTTATTGTGTTGCCTCCCAACGTATTCACCTTTGGGTGGTGTCAACAATAATAATTCATGCTAACTTACATCCAATTGGATATATATATATATATATATATATATATATATATATATATATATATATATATATATATATATATATATATATATATATATATATATATCAAGATCTTTCAAACACGAGGAGCTTGCCAAAGGATAAAATGAAAAAGGGAAAAGGTGAAGATCACCTTGACTCAAGCATAAAGTAAAAACATAAAGTGAAAGATAGGCCCTTCGCAGAGGGAAGCAGAGGTTGTCATGTGCTTTTAGGGTTGGATGCACAAAATCTTAATGCAAAAGAATGTCACTTTATATTGCCACTTGTATATAGACCTTTATTATGCAGTCCGTCGCTTTTATTGCTTCCATAACAAGATCATATAAAGCTTATTTTCTCTGCACTAATAAGTCATACATATTTGGAGAGCAATTTTTATTGCTTGCAACATGACAACTTACTTGAAGGATCTTACTCAATCCGTAGGTAGGTACGGTGGACTCTCATGGCAAAAACTGGGTTTAAGGATATTTGGAAGCACAAGTAGTATCTCTACTTGGTACAAGGAATTTGGCTAGCATGACGGGGAAAGGCAAGCTCAACATGTTGGGAAGATCAATGACAATATACTTTAACTAAGATGTGAGAAAACATAAACCATTACATTGTCTTCCTTGTCCAACATCAACTCTTTTAGCATGTCATACTTAATGAGTGCTCACAATCATAAAAGATGTCTATGATAATATATTTGCATGTGAAAACCTAGCTTTCCTTATTACTTCCTATTAATTGCAACGATGACCAAAACTACGTTTGTCAACTCTCAACAACTTTTATGCCTCATACTTTCTATGTGTGAAGTTGTTACTATCCATAAGATCAATATGAACTCTTTTATTCTTTTTATTTTTTTCCTACTTTCTCAAGATCATGGGAAGATAGCAAAGCCCTTGACTCAACACTAATCTTTATTATAGATAGCTCACGGACTCGATTACAAAAAGAGATCACAAATCAAAACTCAAAACTAATTGATACTAAAACTTCAATCTACTAGATCAAGATACTACTAAAAGGATCGAACTAAATAAAACGGTAAAGATAGGAGTGTGATGGTGATACGGTACCGGGGCACCTCCCCCAAGCTTGGCAGTTGCCAAGGGGAGTGCCCATACCCATGTGATTATGTCCTCGGAGGTGGTGAAGTAGGAGTTGTTGATGACGTAGGCTTGTTCCTCAATTTACGCTTGAGTATAGTATTTTGCTCCTTTAGGTCATCGATCTCCTGCTCAAGACTTAATATTCTTTTGCATAATTCATGTTTATTTTCCTGCAAGAGACAAAAAGGAATAAACTCGGTCTTTGGATTCTTTGCTCTATTAGGGAGGCTTCACTTTTTAAACTCCACATGCATGTCCCCAGGTTGAGGTAATGGGGCTTCGTCTTCGTCTGAACTCGTCTCCTCCTTTCCCTTAGGCTCATAGTCTTCCTCTTCTTCAGTGGTCCAGCCATCATGCCCCAAGTCCCCGTAGACTTTTGGGTCTGCAAGGTAATCAGCCACATAGCTTTCCCCTTCCGAATCCTGAGACGACATATTGCTCTAAATCTTTAACAGAAATAGCTCAAAACAAAAAAAGAGGATATTTGCGTGATACTGTGGTCAAAACCTTCAGGAGATTATATAATGAATTTTTACCGACCAAAATACGTAACTGCAAGAAAACGGAGTCCGGGAGGCACACGAGGTGGCCACGAGACAGGGGGCGCGCCCAGGAAGGGTGGGCGCGCCCTCCACCCTCGTGGAGGCCTCGTGTCCTTCCCGTTCCTGGGCGCGCCCTCCACCCTCGTGGAGGCCTCGTGTCCTTCCCGGACTACTTCTTTCTTTCCAAAATTCTTAAATATTCCAAAACGGATAGAAATTGCCATTAGAATTGTTTTGGAGTCGGTTTACTTACCTTACCACATACCTATTCCTTTTCGGAGTCGGAAACGTTCTGGAAAGTGTCCCTTATGTATTCCTCCGGGGTTACGGTCTCAATAATATTAGTTTCAATATTGATATGATTACCTGAGATATAATGTTTAATTCTTTGACCGTTCACCACCCTCGGACTTGTGCCTTCGAAGTTGTTGATTTTTATGGCACCGGAACGATAGACCTCCTCGACGACGTAAGGACCTTCCCATTTAGAGAGTAGTTTTCCTGCAAAAAATCCTAAACGAGAGTTGAATAATAACACATAATCACCTATGTTAAACTCACGCTTTTGTATCCTTTTGTCATGCTAGCGTTTGACTTTTTCCTTGAATAGCTTGGCATTTTCATAGGCTTGGGTTCTCCATTCATCAAGTGAGCTAATATCAAATAACCTCTTCTCACCGGCAAGTTTGAAGTCATAGTTGAGCTCTTTAATAGCCCAATATGCTTTATGTTCAATTTCAAGAGGTAAGTGACATGCTTTTCCATAAACCATCTTATACGGAGACATACCCATAGGATTTTTATATGCAGTTCTATAGGCCCATAATGCATCATCAAGTTTTTTGGACCAGTTCTTTCTAGATCTATTCACAGTCTTTTGCAAAATTAATTTGAGCTCTCTATTGCTCAACTCTACTTGACCACTAGACTGCGGGTGATAAGGAGATGCAATTCTATGATTAACATCATACTTAGCAAGCATCTTACAGAAAGCACCATGAATAAAATGTGAACCACCATCAGTCATAAGATATCTAGGGACTCCAAACCTCGGAAAAATAACTTCTTTAAGCATTTTAATAGAAGTGTTATGATCAGCACTACTAGTTGGAATAGCTTCTACCCACTTAGTAACGTAATCAACAACAACTAAAATATGTGTGTAACCATTAGAGGCAGGAAAAGGTCCCATATAATCAAAGCCCCAAACATCAAATGGTTCAATAACAAGAGAATAATTCATAGGCATTTCTTGACGTCTACTAATATTACCAATTCTTTGACATTCATCACAAGACAAGACAAACTTACGAGCATCTTTGAAGAGAGTAGGCCAATAAAAACCAGATTGCAATACCTTATGTGCAGTTCTATCTCCAGCGTGGTGTCCTCCATATGATTCAGAGTGACACTTGCATAGAATCTGTTCCTGTTCATGCTCAGGTACACAACATCTAATAACACCATCTACTCCTTATTTATAAAGGTGTTGGTCATCCCAGAAGTAATGTCTTAAATCATAAAAGAACTTTTTCTTTTATTGGTATGTGAAACTAGGAGGTATAAATTTAGCAACAATGTAATTAGCATAATCAACATACCAAGGAGCAGTAAGAGAAGCATTAATGACCACTAATTGTTCATCAGGAAAGCTATCATCAATAGGTAGTGGCTCATCAAGAACATTCTCTAACCTAGACAAGTTGTCTGAAACGGGGTTCTCAGCTCCCTTCTATCAATAATATGCAAATCAAATTCTTGGAGCAAGAGAACCCATCTAATGAGTCTAGGCTTACCATCTTTCTTTTCCATAAGATATTTAATAGCAGCATGATCAATGTGAATAGTAACTTTGGAATCAACAATATAAGGTCTAAACTTATCACAAGCAAACACAAGTGCTAAGAATTCTTTTTCAGTAGTAGCATAATTTCTCTGGGCAGTGTCAAGAGTCTTACTAGCATACTGGATAACATTCAATTTATTATAAACTCTTTGCCCTAGAACAGCACCTACGGCATAATCACTAGCATCACACATGATTTCAAAAGGTAAATTCCAATCAGGTGGCTGAACAATAGCTGCAGTAATCAAATCTTTCTTAAGTATTTCAAATGCTTCTACACAATCATCATCAAAGACAAAAGGAATATCTATACATTAGTCAGAGGCCTAGAGATTTTAGAAAAGTCATTAATGAATCTCCTATAAAAACCGGCGTGACCAAGGAAACTTCTTATACCTTTTATGTCCTTGGGACATGACATCTTTTCAATAGCATAAAATTTAGCTTTATCAACTTCAATACCTCTCTCAGAAATCTTATGCCCCAAGACAATGCCTTCATTAACCATAAAGTGGCACTTTTCCCAATTCAACACGAGACTAGTGTCTTCACATCTCTGCAACACTCGATCAAGGTTGGTTAAGCAATCATCAAAAGAGGATCCATAAACATAGAAATCATCCATGATTACCTCACAAATCTTTTCACAAAAGTCAGAGAATATAGCCATCATGCATCTTTGAAAGGTAGCAGGTGCATTACATAAACCAAAAGGCATACATCTATAAGCAAAAGTACCGAAAGGGCAAGTAAAAGTAGTTTTTGATTGATCCTTCGCTGACACAGGTATTTGAGAGAACCCAGAATAACCATCTAGAAAGCAAAAATGTGTGTGTTTGGATAGTCTTTCTAGCATTTGATCGATAAAAGGCAAAGGGTAATGATCTTTCTTAGTAGCTTTATTTAATTTACGGAAATCAACTACCATCCTATAACCTGTAATAATTCTTTGCAGGATCAATTCATCTTTATCATTAGGAACTACAGTAATACCTCCCTTTTTAGGAACACAATGGACAGGGCTTACCCAATCACTATCAGCAATGGGATAAATTATACCTGCCTCAAGGAGCTTTAGTATCTCCTTTCTTACCACTTATTTCATCTTAGGATTCAATCGACATTGATGATCTCTAACTGGTTTGGCATCGTCCTCCAAATTAATTTTGTGTTGGCATAATGTGGGACTAATGCCCTTGAGATCATCTAGCGTATATCCAATTGCAGCACGATGCTTCTTCAAAGTTTTCAATAATCTTTCTTCTTCTTGCTCTGAAAGGTTAGCACTAATAATAATAGGATATATTTTTTTCATCCAGATAAGCATACTTAAGATTATCAGGTAATGGTTTGACTTCAAACACGGTATCACCCTTGGGTGGAGGGGGATCCCTTAGGATTTCAACAGGTAAGTTGTGTTTCAGAATAGGTTCCTATTGAAGGAACACTTCATCTATTTCCCTTCTTTCCCTCATAAACATATCATTTTCATGGTCTAGCAAATATTGTTCTAACGGATCAGTAGGAGGCATGGCAATAGAAGCAAGACCAATAATCTCATCCTTACTAGGTGATTCTCTATCAGGAGGTTGTCTACGAAACTTAGCAAAATTAAACTCATGAGACACATCCTCTAAATCAATTGTAATAGTATCCTTTTCACAATCAATCCTAGAATTAACAGTATTCAAGAAGGGTCTACCAAAAATAATGGGACAAAAATCATCTTGTGGGGAACCAAGAAAAAGAAAATCAGCAGGATATTTAACCTTCCCACACAAGACTTCGACATCTCTAACAATCCCAACTGGTTTAATAGTGTCCCTATTAGCAAGCTTAATGGTAACATCAATATCTTCTATTTCAGCGGGTGCAATATCATGCATAATTTCTTTATATAAGTCATAGGGTATTGCACTAGCACTAGCACCCATATCACATAAGCCATGATAACAATGATCTCCTATTTTAACAGAAATAACAGGCATGCCTACAACAGGTCTATGTATCTTAGCATCTGGTCTAAAAATATTAGCAGTCTCACCACAGAAATAAATAACATGCCCATCTAAATCATCATCCAAGAGATCTTTAACCATAGAAATACTAGGTTCAACTTTGATTTTCTCAGGAGGTGTATAAGTCCTAGTATTACTCTTACGAACAACAGTCGAAGTTTTAGCATGATCCTTTATCCTAACAAAAAAAGGAGGTTTCTCAACATAAGTAGTAGGAACAATAGGATCACTATAAGTGACAGTCTTTTCTTCAACTGTAATAGGTGCAACTACTTTTACTTCAATGGGAGGATTATATTTAAACCACTTCTCTCCTTAGGGAGATCAACGTGAGTAGCAAAAGATTCACAGAAAGAAGCTACTATCTCAGAGTCAAGTCCATATTTAGCACTAAATCCACGAAAAGCATCGGTATCCATAAAAGATTTAACACAATCAAACTTAGGTGTCATACCTGACTCCTTACCATCGTCGGAACCCCAATCTTCATAGTTGCGTTTAATTCTTTCCAATAAGTCCCATTTGAATTCAATAGTCTTCAGCATATAAGAACCAGCATAGGAAGTATCGAGCATGTTGCGATCGTTGGGAGAAAGCCGAGCATAAATTTTTTGAATAATCATTTCTCTTGAGAGCTCATGATTGGGGCATGAACATAACATTGACTTAAGCCTCCCCCAAGCTTGAGCGATGCTTTCTTCTTCATGAGGCCAGAAATTATATATGTAATTACGATCACGATGAACAAGATGCATAGGATAGAACTTCTGGTGAAATTCCAACTTCAATCGTTTATAATTCCAAGATCTCGTATCATCACATAGCTTATACCATGTCAATGCATCTCCCTTCAAAGATAAAGGGAAGACCTTCCTCTTGACAACATCATCAGGGATACCTGCAATCTTAAATAATCCACAAACTTCATCCACAAAGATAAGGTGTAAATCGGGATGCAATGTTCCATCTCCTGCAAAGGGATTAGCTAGTAGTTTCTCTATCATACCCGAAGTAATCTCAAAGTAAATATTTTCAGTAGGTTCAGTAGGTTGAAGAGCAACTCTTTGCTCTTCTGGTCGGGGTGAAGATACCCCGAACAAGCCCCTCAAAGGATTAGTTTCCATAGTAACAAACGACAGAAAATTTCAGCACACTATATAAATGTTTCCTTACCAAGTTCCACTCACCAAAGGCGCTTCACTCCCCGGCAACGGCGCCAGAAAAGAGTCTTGATGACCCAAAAGTAAAGGGGATCTATCATAGTCCTTCTGATAAGTAAGAGTCTCAAACCCAATGAGGAGCAGAAGGAAATTACAAGCGGTTTTCAGTAAGGTTTTCTCTGCAAGCACTGAAATTGTAGGTAACATATAGTTTTGTGATAAGATAAATTGTAACGGGTAACAAGCAATGAAAGTAAATAAAGTGCAGCAAGGTGGCCCAATCCTTTTTGTATCAAAGGACAAGCCTGGACAATTTATTACAATGAGAAAAGAGCTCCCGAGGACACATGGGAATTATCATCAAACTAGTTTTCATCATGCTCATATGATTCGCGTTCGGTACTTTGATAATTTGATTTGTGGGTGGACCAGTGCTTGGGTACTGCCCTTACTTGGACAAGCAACCCACTTATGATTAACCCCTATTGCAAGCATCCGCAACTACAAAAGAAGTATTAAGGTAAACCTAACCACAGTATTAGACATATGGATCCAAATCAGCCCCTTACGAAGCAACGCATAAACTAGGGTTAAGCTTCTGTCACTCTAGCAACCCATCATCTACTTATTACTTCCCAATGCCTTCCTCTCAGCCCAAATAATGGTGAAGTGTCATGTAGTCGACGTTCACATAACACCACTAGAGGAAAGACAACATACATCTCATCAAAATATTGAACGAATACGAAATTCACATGACTACTAGTAGCAAGACTTCACCCATGTCCTCAGGAACAAACGTAACTACTCACAAAGCATATTCATGTTCATAATCAGAGGAGTAATAATATGCATTAAGGATCTGAACATATGATATTCCACCAAGTAAACCAATTAGCATCAACTACAAGGAGTAATCAACACTACTAGCAACCCACAGGTACCAATTTGTGGTTTTGGATACAAGATTGGATACAAGAGATGAACTAGGGTTTGAGAGGAGATGGTGCTGGTGAAGATGTTAATGGAGATTGACCCCCTCCCGATGAGAGGATTATTGGTGATGACGATGGTAATGATTTCCCCCTCCCGAAGGGAAGTTTCCCCGGCAGAACAGCTCTGCCGGAGCTCTAGATTGGTTCCGCCAAGGTTCCGCCTCGTGGCGGCGGAGTTTCATCCCGTAAGCTTGCCTCTGATTTTTTTTCCAGGGTAAAAGCCTTCATATAGCAGAAGATGGGCACCAGAGGGCCACCAGGGGGTCCAGGAGACACGGGGCGTGCCCCCCACCCTCCTGGCCAGGGTGTGGTCCCCCTCCTGTGCTTTCTTCGCTCAATAATTTTTATTAATTCCAAAACTGACTTCCGTGGAGTTTCATGATTTTTGGAGCTGTGCAGAACAGGTTTCCAATATTTGCTCCTTTTCTCGCCAGAATTCCAACTGCCAGCATTCCCCCTCTTCATGGTAAACCTTGTAAAATAAGAGCGAATAGCCATAAGTATTGAGATAAAATGTGTAATAACAGCCCATAATGCAATAAATATTGGTATAAAAGCATGATGCAAAATGGACGTATAAAGTCCCAACTATGATATAATGTGTAAAGTAAAGCCCATAAACATCCAAAACGGGTAATATAATAGCATGGAACTATCAAAAATTATAGATACATTGGAGACGTATCAGCAGACAACGCCAAGGTGTCGTCCCGGAGGATCTTTCCCGATCAACGAGTGGCGTGAGGGGCTATGAAGATCGGGCCCAAAGGTAATGCTTCGGCCGCCCAGGGTCCAGGGTGTGCGGCCCTCACGGGGACCAACAACAAAAGTCCCGGGCTATCGAAGTTCCAAGGGACGATGCCACCTGTTCCGGATCCAGAGGCGCCGGATACATTGATGGACATATTGTAGCATGCATCCGTCTCAGAGGAACATCGTACCTTGATGGGTACGGTGGTTGAAAGAGTTCAGTCCGTGAAAAGCGGATTGAATGAAGCCTTTACGAGCCTGCTAAGAGGTTTCTAAGTACGTAGTGTAATTTTATGTATGTTATAAATGCAAATTTCACCTGTGTATAGATAGTAGCCCCTGAGACTCTGGTTGACATCCAAAGGGAGAAAATCAGAGGATCAAAAATATATGCCCAAGAAATGATCTGACTAATTGAAACACAGGCTGTTACATCCATGGCAACTGCCCAAGCTACAGAGGTAGCACATCTGAAGCAGAAAGTTGATGTAGCAGATGATGACATCGCGCTTATTATCAGGCAACTCGACGAGGCACAAGGTATGTCCTCGGGGCACTCAGTACATGCTAGTATTATGAAATGAGCGTGACACTGAGAATTTGTATATGCATAGCAGCAGATAGTGCCGCCGCAGTTGAGACCCTTCGGGCTGAACTTGCCCGGGCCAAGGAGCAAGCCAGGATGAGTAATGCGGCTGCCGAGAAGGTAGCCGCCGAATTAAAGACCGAGCAGACTGCTCGGCGTCAATGCGAGGAGAGAATATCAACTATGGCACTTGAGCTGAAGGATGCCACTAGCCGATGCCAAGTTCTTGAGAAAGATAACAAAGCCAAATCGGCCGATCTTGACAAGGCCTTAAAAGAGGCAAAAGAAGCCCGGTCTGAGTCTAGAGCGGCTCGGGAGGAAATCTGTCAAGCTGGGGAGATCGCGGCTGGTAAGCCCTTTTTATTGCAAACTAAGTTTGGCGATCCAAACTATGCCCCGCTTAATCAACCGTGGAGTTCTCCAAATGCCCTTTTGGACATGCCAAAGAGTGTTGTCAATGCGAATCCGTTTTTCCATGCACAAGAAGGACAGGCAACGGAAAAGCTATTCTGGTTGCAATTTAACACGCCAAAGCGTCCTATGTTGAACGAACAGATGGCACAGTGGGCCGAGCTTCACAAGATGTCCGGAACTGCCATGAAGGGCGTCATAGCCCGGCTGTGGCCGACCGAGCCAATTCCGAATAGTTATTTCAGTTTGGTGCGGCAACTTGTTAATGTGGTGCCGCGTATCGACACTGTTAAGCGGTCAACATGCATAGAAGGTGCACGGATGGCCCTTGCCCGTGTCAAGACATATTGGGCGAAGATGAAGGCCACCGATATTGCAGCGCAGAGTCCACCTGAAGGAAAGGACCCTAACATGCCAGAACATTACTTTGAAGATGTCCTAGAAGGTGCCTGCTTGATAGAGGGTCAGTGCTCGACAGATATTATGTTCGAGTGAAGTGTACTGAAGTTGTAAAAACAATGATATGTTTTAAGGCTATGTTTTTATACTTTTGCCCGAAAAGTTTTGGTGCCTCCTGTGCGGCCATTTATATATATATAATTTGAAAGTTTGCCAGTCGTCCGCTTCAGTCCCCTCGCGTATAACGCGGGGGTGTTCGGAAAAGCACTTGATCACACTTGACCCAACGTCTTGGTCCATTAAGGAGGTGTCAGTGCGGCGAACCAGACAATCGGACTATAGGGCTTTAACACTTTCACTTAGCCATAGGAGTTTGACGGTGGGTCTATGATATAGCCCCTGGTATGTTCGCGTTTATCCGAATATGGTGCATTTACATACGTGACCGGAAAAAACAGTCCTTTGTTAATGCGGAAGGAATCGCGAAGATTCCGCTTAATCATCGAGTGGTTGACCAGCTCTCGCGGCATCATGACAGTCAGTTTTCGGCTTTCTCTACTGAGGTGCTCATCCAGATGAACCAGGACACATTCGCAGTAGTTCTCCCTTTACTACCCTAGCCGATATAGAGGAACGTAAGGTAGTAAGCACAGGAGCCGGGCAACCCAACTATTGACCAAAGACATGATTCGGAGCTGATGCATATAAGGCCAAACTCGCGACGCCGAACACTCCCTATAGGTGTTCGGACTTTACAATATATACCGGGCTGAATACAGCCCCTGGTGATAGACCCTGGTATCAAGGCACATATGGCAATCCGGCGTGGGGAAAGAGCGCATGTGGTGAGAGCATAAATCTCAAAACATAATACGAACCAAGCTGCTTCTATAACATCCACTTTAGTACGGCGAGCTGTATATTTACACGTAATGCCGAAATCTTTCTTGGACATTTTACAAGCCAGGAAAGTATGGAACAAAAAGAGATAAAAAAAGGTTTACACAGGGTCTTAATCTAAGAAAGAAACCTTAATGCGGGGACTTGCTGCATGTCTGCGCCTTTTTCTCTGTTGTGAAGTGTCCTTGAAGGGTATAGTGTGATGGCCATCTGTAAAATGGGGAAAAACCAGGCAAAAGAATCTGGTGTGGCCGTAAGCAAAGCTGGTTCATTTTAGTGAACCATGAAATATAACTTCTAGAGTCCGAATAGGTTGAGCCGAATTATGGAATTTTTGTTTGCAGTGTGCCCGCGGGCCACCCAAGGAATTTTGAGTGTATATTTGTGTATACGTGGCACGTGTGCTATCTCCTTATGGGGCGGTCGATGGGGGCGTATCTGCTAATCGAGCTCGGGTTTATCTGAGCTTCTGCACTGAGGTGTGTGCCGGATACGTTTAGCTGTGTCCGCGGTCTTAACGACCGATAAGCTGCTCGGCTTGGATAGGCCGTTTTGTGCTTCGACTGCTAGAGCCGTCGTGTATTCTTCTATATGAAGAGAGCGCTCCGTATTTCCGCTGACCGTAATGACGCCACGTGGTCCAGGCATTTTGAGTTTTAGATAAGCATAATGCGGGACTACATTAAAATGGGCGAAGGCCGTTCTTTCAAGTAGTGCATGATAGCCACTTCGGAACGGAGCTATGTAGAAGATTAGCTCTTCGCTTTGAAAGTTATTAGGAGAGCCGAATATGACTTCCATTGTTAAAGAGCCCATGCAGCAGGCTTCTACGCCCAATATAACTCCTTTATAGGTAGTGCTACTTGGCTTGATTCTTGATGGGTCTATCCCCATCTTGCGGACAGTGTCCTGCTATATCAGATTCAGACTGCTGTCGCCGTCGATAAGGACTCGAGTGAGGTGGTATCCGTCGATTATTGGGTCGAGCACTAAGGCTGCCGAACCCCCGTGACGGATACTAGTCGGATGATCCCTGCGATCAAAGGTGATCGACAGGCCGACCATGGGTTGAATTTGTGGGCGACGAGCTCGACGACATAGACATCTTGGAGTGCGTGTTTACACTCCCTCTTTGGGATATGAGATCATGTTCATTGTTTTGATCTCCGGCGGAAATTTCTTCTGTCCCCTCGTGTTCGGCTGGCGAGATTCATCCTCATCTTCGCTCTGAGGTCCCTTCCCTTTGTGTTCGGCGTAGAGCTTGTTAGCCTGCTTGAAGACCCAACATTCTCTGTTGGTATGATTGGCTGGTTTATCAGGAGTGTCGTGGATCTGGCTGGGCCTGTCTAGAATTTTATCCAGGCTGGATGGACCGTCTTTGTTGCCTTTAAATGGCTTCTTCCGTTGACCGGGTCTGGATCCCCTGAATCCGGCGTTTACCGATGTATTGTCTGGGCTTTCTTCATTGTTCCGACATTTGTTTTTGTTGCGTCGTGCTTTTCCATTGCCATCCCTGACCTCAGATGTGCCGGGGTCGCTGGTGCTGCTATGGGCTAACCATCTGTCCTCGCCTGCACAAAAGTGGGTCATGAGTGTAGTTAAGGCTGCCATTGTCCTTGGCTTTTCCTAGCCAAGGTGCTAGCCATTCGTCCCGGACACTGTGTTTGAAGGCCGCTAAGGCTTCGGCGTCCGGACAATCGACGATTTGGTTCTTTTTAGTGAGAAACCGGTTCCAAAGCTTACGGGCTGATTCTCCGGGTTGCTGGATTATGTGACTTAGATCGTCTGCATCCGGGGGCCGGATATAGGTCCCTTGGAAATTGGCCCAGAAAGCGTCCTCAAGTTCTTCCTAGCTTTCGATGGAGTTTTCGGGGAGGCTTTTCAGCCAATGCCGAGCTGGTCCTTTTAGCTTGAGGGTAAGTATTTGATGGCGTGGAGATCATCTCCGCGAGCCATGTGGATGTGAAGAATAAAGTCTTCTATCCAAACCATAGGGTCCGTCGTTCCGTCATATGCCTCGATGCTTACGGGTTTAAATCCTTCTGGAAAATCATGTTCCAGCACCTCGTCGGTGAAGCACAGGGGGTGTGCGGCACCCCTATATTTGGCTGTGTCGTGGCGTGGGTCCGACGGTTGTAATGTTCAGTATTGGTTCTGAACTGGTAAATGACCGACCTTTTTGGTTTAATAATCATGGTCCCGTGTAGGAGCACGTTCCCTGGATCCATAGATGGGCCTAGTTTTGCCAGCCTTTTTGTCCAGGTCCTCATGTAGATCGTGTTCCTGGTCCTGAGTCGCACCCTCCCTTCCTTTACTGGGAGGGGTGCAGGCTTGTGTGCGGCATTGCTAGCCGCTCTATCTCGACCATGAGGTGGTCGGTCCAGCTTGTCAGCCGTATTGGTTTTCGGCGGTATAGGCGCAATAGCCTCGCCGTCGAATTTGGCCAGCAGTTTACGCTTAGGATAGCTCCTTGTTTGGCAATTATAGCCGTATTTTTCCTCAGCGTCTAGCACTTCGTTCCATCTGTCATTGAGCGTATCCTGTGCAGCCTTAAGCCACTGCTTCTGCTTCAGGCTCCTTGCAGTGGCGATAAGCCTTTGATGGAGGCATTCTTGTTCTAATGGTTCTTCTGGGACGATGAATTCGTTGTCGCCCAAGCTGATCTCCTCTTCAGAGGTAGGTTGATAGTTGCTATCTTCGGCATCGCTGTGGTCTGACAACATCCCCGGACTGTATTTGCCGTCCTCTCGCACGTCCTGCTCCAATGCTGGGTCTGTGGGGTCCTCGGCTTGGTCTGGATTATCATTGTCGCCCGTGACAATGTTGTTGTTTTTCCTTTTGCCGGATCGAGGTCGGCGCTTCTGACGCCGACGCTTGGGAGGTTCATCAACAGGCATACCATTATCATCGTCGACCTCCTTCTCTTTAGTTGTGTCCACCATGTATATATCGTATGAGGATGTGGCTGTCCACCGCCCTCTGGGTGGTGGCTTTTTTGCTTGCTCCTCTCCGGCATCGTCGTCCATACCATCGATGTCCTCGGAGCCTTAATCGAGTGTGTCGGTTAAGTCTTCGACAGTGGCTATAAAGTGGGTGGTGGGTGGGAGACGAAGCGCTTCGTCATCCGCTTCCCATTCGAGCCGAACATAGTTCGGCCGAGAGTACCCTGACAAGGAGAGGGATTTCAATGAGTTTAACACGTCGCCTAGAGGTGAGTGTTGAAAGATGTCCGCGGAGCTGAACTCCAAGATCGGCGCCCAATCGGGTTCGATGGACGCAGATGCATGCGGTCCGGAACCTATGGCGAGAAATGAGTCTGAGGTTTTGGTGACACAAGCCCAACTCGATGTTGGATCTGTGTGCGCCCCGAGCGCCGCTAAGTCCGCGGCTTCTGCGGCAGGGTTAAGCTTCCCGTCTTCGGACAATGCGGTCCACTCCGGATCTAGGGCCAAAGCGTTTACAGGCGCTATCTCCTGGCAGATTTAGGTCATGTTCATCGTGGTGGCAGGGGACAGCCGTCATGGGCTCGAATCCGTCGAAGATCAAGTCTCCACGGATATAGGCCATGAAATTCAGGCTTCCAAATCTAACCTTATGGCCAGGGGCGTAGCTATCGATCTGCTCTAGATGGTCAAGCGAGTTGGCCCGCGGTGCGAAGCCACCAAATATGAAGGTTTGTCTAGGGAGGAAGATCTCCCCCTGGACTGCGTTGTTGTAGATGATTGATGGAGCCATCAAGCCTTCTGGTGATGACGCAAAAGAACTCTCAATGAAAGCACCAAAGTCGGTGTCAAAACCGGCGGATCTCGGGTAGGGGGTCCCGAGTTGTGCGTCTAAGGCTAATGGTAACAGGAGGCGGGGGACACAATGTTTACCCAGGTCTGGGCCCTCTCTATGGAGGTAATACCCTACTTCCTGCTTGATTGATCTTGATGAATATGAGTATTACAAGAGTTTATCTACCACGAGACCGCAATGGCTAAACCCTAGAAGTCTAGCCTATGAGATTATGATTGTTGTCCTATGGACCAAACCCTCCGGTTTATATAGACACCGGAGGGGGCTAGGGTTACACAAAGTCGGTTATAGAGAAAGGAATCTAAATATACGAATCGCCAAGATTGCCTTCCACTCAAAGGATAGTCCCATCCGGACACGGGAAGAAATCTTCTATCTTGTATCTTCATAGCCCAACAGTCCGGCCCATGTATATAGTCCGGCTATTCGAGGACACCTTAATCCGGGACTCCCTCACCCATCTCCCCCTGGGACAATTTCCAAATCCATTTGCACATGAGTGCAATGTTAAGTAACCGGGTATTGGTGATCCCAAGGCCCCCCAAGGACTTGGGTCTACACACCATTGCCCATTTGACCATGTGGTATTTGCGGTTTGGGCATGTTCCTTCCCAGAAGAATCTGGATCGGGGTGTGTCGATCTTGGCGTGAACCCCTTCCATAAGAAGGAAGAGACCCACCGCAAACATGGGGATGGAGGAGAGGCTCGAGTTCATGAGAACTAAACAAGTTGCTTTCAAGAGGAACTTCCCCCTCCAGGGAAAAACCCTACCCCCTACCTTGGCAAAAAGAGGTTCCCAATCCTCTATCGTGAGTCATTTGGTAGCTACCGGAAATCCAAGGTATGTGAACAAAAACTTTCCTACTTTGCAATTGAGTAGGTCCGCGATGCGGCTGCCCTCCTGCGGCTCTACCCCCATGGGTAGTACTTCGCATTTATGGAAGTTGATCTTTAGCCCGGACATGAGCTCGAAGCTAAGGAGGAGCGCTTTAACCGTAGAAATATTGTGCTGGTCCAAATGAAAGAGCAGCAGTGTATCATCCGCGTACTGCAGGTGGGAAACTCCCCCGGAATGAGGTGACCCACCACCCCATCTATGTGGCCAGCCGCTGTAGCTTTCTGTAACATAGCCGACAACGCATCAACCACAAAATTGAACAGGAGCGGGGACATGGGGTCGCCCTGCCGGAGCCTGCGCCTGTTACAGAAGAAGTGCCCTACTTCTCCGTTAACCGAGATCTCAATCTGGCCTTGATGTCTACTATGCAACTTTATTCTTGTAGACACATGTTGGTCCTCTAAGCGCATAGTTTGGGAGGACAGTAGCAATTTTCCCTCAAGTGGATGACCTAAGGTTTATCAATCCATGAGAGGTGTAGGATGAAGATGGTCTCTCTCAAGCGACCCTGCAACCAAATAAAAGAAATCTCTTGTGTCCCCAACACACCCAATACAATGGCAAATTGTATATGTGCACTAGTTCGGCGAAGAGATGGTGATAAAAGTGTAATATGGATGGTAGAAATATATTTTATAATCTGAATAAATAAAACAGCAAGATAGCAACTAGTAAACGAGCACAAAAACGGTATTGCAATGCTTGAAAATGAGGCCTAGGGTGCATACTTTCACTAGTGCAATCTCTCAACAATGCTAACATAGTTGGATCATATAACCATCCCTCAAAGTGCGATGAAGAATCTCTCCAAAGTTCCTATCTAGCGGAGAACATAAGATGAAATTGTTTGTAGGGTACGAAACCACTTCAAAGCTATTCTTTCCGTTCGATCTATTCAAGAGTTCGTACTAAAATAACACAAAGCTATTCTTTCCATTTGATCTATCCTAGAGTTCCTACTAAAATAACACCAAAGCAAATTCATATTTATAATATTCAATCCAACACAAAGAACTTCAAAGAGTGCCCCGAGATTTCTACCGGAGAAACAAAGACAAGAATGTGCATCAACCCCTATGCATAGATTACCCCAATGTCACCTGGGGAATCCGCAGTTGAGTGCCAAAACATATATCAAGTGAATCAATACGATACCCCATTGTCACCATGAGTATTCAATTGCAAGACATATAGCAAGTGTTCTCAAATCCATGAAAGTACTAATCCGATAACAACGAAATCTCAAAGGGAAAACTCAATTCATCACAACAAGATAGAGAGGGGAAAACACCATATGATCCGACTATATTAACAAATCCCGCGATACATCAAGATCGTGACATCTCAAGAACACGAGAGAGAGAGAGAGAGAGAGAGAGAGATTAAACACATAGCTACTGGTACAAACCCTCAGCCCCGAGGGTGGACTAATCCCTCCTCATCGTGGTGGCCGTCAGGATGATGAAGATGGCCACCTGTGATGATTCCCCCTCCGGCAGGGTGCCGGAACGGGTCTAGATTGGATCTCGTGGATACATAGGCCTTGCGGTGGCGGAACTTCTGATCTAGGGCTACCCCGAAGGGTTTTGGAATATTTTGGAATTTATAGGGCGGAGAAGGGGTGTGGGAGGCCACCGAAGTGGGCACAACCCACCTGGGCGCGCCTAGGGGCCCAGGCGCGCCCTGGTGGGTTGTGCCCCCTCGGGGCACCCCCCAGGTGCTGCTCTGGCCCATCCTGAGTGTTTTGGTCCATAAAAAATCCTCCAGGAGTTCCGTTGCATTTGGACTCCGTTTGATATTGATTTCCTGCAATGTAAAAAATAAGCCAAAAACAGCAAATGGCACTGGGCACTGGGTCAATAGGTTAGTCCCAAAAAATGATATAAAGTTGCTATAAAATGATTGTAAAATATCCAAGAATGATAATATAACAGCATGGAACAATCAAAAATTATAGATACGTTGCAGACGTATCGGCATCCCCAAGCTTAATTCCTGCCCGTCCTCGAGTAGGTAAATGATAAAAATAGAATTTTTGATGTGGAATGATGTCGATCATGTTCTTCACATTCTTTTCTTTATAGTATGGACATATGGACCTTTATATGATTCAAAGCAATAGTCTAGTTTTGACATGAAGACTTTAATACTCAAGTATACCAACAAGCAACCATGTCTTTCAAAATATCAACACTAAAGCAAGTTATCCCTAGCCCATCATGCTCAATCATTGATCCATTCATGAAACACACTCGAATATTAGCTACACCCAATGCTCAAATACGATCATAGTGCCCCTTAGTTGGTGCTTTATAAGAGAAGATGGAGACTCAAATTCAAAATAAAAATTGCATAAGTAAAAGAAAGGCCCTTCGCGGAGGGAAGTAGTGATTTTTAGAGGTGCCAAAGCTCGAAGCTTAAATTGAGAGACAAAATTATTTTTGAGAGGCATACTTTTCCTACCAATGAAAACGACTTGGAGCATCCCAACACTTTCCATGCTAGATACATCATAGGCGGTTCCCAAAAAAAAGTTTATTCCTTTTTCCACCATAACTTTCACTTTCCATGGCTAGTCGTATCCACGGGTGCCCTCCATACCAACACTTTCCAAGGAATTTATTATTTGACAAAATAAAGTAAATTCATTTATTCATTTCAGGAAAGGGCATCCCTAGTACCTTTGTCGTACTCTCGTGCAATGACAAGTGAATAAACACTCATCGTGAGAATAACACATCTAGCATGGAAAATATTGGCTACCCTTTACCGCCTCGCGAGTAGTAGAGCATACAAAAGAGAAATTTATTTCGAACATTAGAGATGGCACATGCAAATTTGCTTAGAACGGCATGGAAATACCGCATATAGGTAGGTATATTGGACTCATAAGGCAAAACTAGTTTAAAGGGTTTTGGCTGCACAAGTAGTGATCATACTTAGTGCAAAATGAAGGCTAGCAAAAAGATTGAGAAGCGACCAACCAAAAAGCAAAAAATCTCATATCCAAGCACTAAGCATAAGTAACACCGAATGATGCACCATAAGTAGGATATAAATTTCATTGCATAACCATTGACTTTCGTGCTTGCATAAGGAATCACAAACCTTAACATCAATATTCTTACTAAAGCACAATTACTCATCAACATGACTCACATATCATATCGTCATATCTCAAAACCATTACTAAGAATCAAGTTTATTTTGTCCAATGATCTTCACGAAAGTTTTTATTATATCCTCCTTGGATATCTATCACTTTGGGACTATTTTCATATGTTGCTTTTGATAAGCTCAAACAAATATAAGTGAAGATCATGAGCATAATTTTTTTTCTTTCTCTCAAAATAATCTAAGTGAAGCAAGAGAGAATTTCTTAAAAATTTACTAACTCCCAAATAAATCTAAGTGAAGCATGAGAGCATTTCTTCAAAATTAGCAAAGCACACTGTGCTCAAAAAGATATAAGTGCAGTACTAGAGCAATTCCGTAGAAAAGAGCTTCGTTTACGGGATGTGAATACCGCTTACCTAGCCTCCTATTTGAGGACTCTATTTTATTTAAAAACTTTGAGGTCTAAATATTTTATGAAAACATCAAGAAAAATGAAAACAAAATGACATTCTAAGAATCACACAACTCATGTGAAGAAGCAAAAACTTAGTCTCAACCGCTACTAACCGATAATTGTTGATGAAGAAAGGTAGGATGCCTACCGGGGCATCCCCAAGCTTAGATGCTTCAGACTTCTTGAAATATTATATTGGGGTGCCTTGGGCATCCCCAAGCTTGAGATTTTTTGTCTCCTTAATTCTTCTCATATCACGGTTTTCCTAAATATCAAAAGCTTCATCCACACAAAACTCAACAAGAACTCGTGAGATAAGTTAGTATAAATCAATGCAAAACCTTATCATTCTCTACTGTAACAAATTACTAAAATTATTATTCAACATTGCATACTAAATGCCTCTTTCATGGGAGGGATTGAGAGAAGCTTTCACAGTGGAAAATGAAAAAAATCAAGAACGTATTCTGAGCCTCAGACAACACAACTTGTTTCGCCTTTTCCATTATGCCATTTTGGGCTTTGCTCTCACCGAAGCTATTGCATTGTTTGCCCCAATGATGGCCTTTCTGATCTCATTCGTTTTCTGATCGCATAAAAATTCATGAGATCAAAAAATAAATGTGCATATTTAATACTCCTATCCTCAAATAGAATCATTAAACAAGCAAACATATGCAAACAATGCAAACATAACAGCAATCTGCCAAAACAGTACAGTCTGTAAAGTATGCAAGCTTCATCATACTTCCCTAACTCCAACAATTATGAGAAAAATACTACACTGTAGAAAATTTATCAGAGATTATTTTGCAAAAAGTTTCAACAATTTATCACATTCTGACTTTTCTAGGGAATTTTTGCAACATCGATAAACTTTCTGTTTTGAAACAGCAACATGTATTGCAAAATAAACATGGCAAAGGCTGTCATTGCCACTTTTATTGAAATAAAAGATGCAAAACATTATTCTAAATAACAGCAAGCAAATCCTAACAAAATAAATTAATGCTCCAAGCAAAACACATATCATGTGACGAATGAGAACATGGCTCCAAATGAAATTACCGATAATGTTGGAGACGAAAGAGGGGATGCCTTCCGGGACATCCCCAAGCTTAGTTGCTTGGATCTTCCTTGAATAATACCTTGGGGGTGCCTTGGGCATCCCCAAGATTAGGGTCTTGTCACTCCTTATTCTCCTCATATCGATATCTCACCCAAAACTTGAAAACTTCAATCACACAAAACTTAACGGAACCTTGTGAGATAGGTTAGTATGATAAAGAGCAAACCATTTCACTTTTGGTACTGTAAAAGACAAGATTAATAATTGTTTCCACACAATTCTTACTGTATCATATCATTTCTACAATTTATATTGAGCAATATAAGCCATAGAAACTAGGAAACAAGCAAACTATGCGTTGAAAACAGAATCTGTCAAAAACAGAACAGTCTGTAGTAATCTGTACTCAAACCATACTTATGCTACTCCACAAATTATGAAAAAAAAATGGAACACGTGAGCAATTTGTATATTAATATTCTTCAAAAAGAATCAACTCAAAATCACTCTTATGTTAAAAATGAGAGTTATTTTCGTGAGCGCAAAAGTTTCTATTTTCCAGCAAGATCAAATCAACTATCACCCAACATTATCCCAAAGGCTTTACTTGGTACTTTATTAAAACAAAAGCAATAAAACATGATTAGTACAGTAGCCTAATTATGTGAACACAGAAAAACAGTAGGTAAAAGTGTTGGGTTCTCTCCCAACAAGCGCTTTTCTTCAATGCCTTTTAGCTAGGCATGATGATTTCAATGATGCTCACATAAAAGAAAAGAATTGAAACACAAAGAGAGAATCACGAAGCATATGACTAGCACATTTAAGTCTAACCCACTTCCTATGCATAGGGATTTTATGAGCAAACAACTTATGGAAACAAGAATCAACTAGCATAGGAAGGCAGAACAAGCATAACTTCAAAATTTTCAACACATAGAGAGGAAAACTTGATATTATTGAGATATGTAGAAGCATGTGTGTTGAGTATCGTGATTATTAGGAAAGACGAGATAGGCTAGGATTTGTTCTAGCTTGTCTTGTACTCCAAGTATATCATTGTACTCCTATATATATGCCCACGAGGTTCAAGCAATACATACAACTATTTCACCAATTCCTCTCTCTCCCTTCTAACATGGTATCAGTGTCCAGGTTCTAAACCCTAGCCACCGCCGCTGCCGCACCCGCGCGCCGCCCCTGGGGCGGTCGGCCTCCATGATTGCCGCCGGGGGCCGTGCCGCCCGTACCTAGGGTTCGTCTGCCGGCCGTGTTGG
>NC_057807.1:578896212-578899993 GCF_018294505.1 Triticum aestivum | reverse complement strand
AGAGGGGTAGCCGGTGCGGCGGCGGACCGGCGGTGGGGAGTGGTTTTGGGGAGGGTGGGCCGGCCGCGGGCGGCGGGGCGGGCGGTTTGGCCGGTGGTGGCTGGCGGCTCAGGGGGGGTGGAGTTTGATGATAAACTGGAGGCCCTTGATTTCGTATCCAACGGCTGGAAAATCTAATGACCAGAGATGAAAAAGTTAGTCGACTGACGTGTAGCCTCACCCCGCACGTACACATGCACGCACGCAAGACACACACGCATGTAGGCGTGCAACACTGACACGTACACATAACATACACACGCACGCATGCTGGCGTGCAACACTGACACGTACACATGCACTCACGAACACACGCACGAACGCACCCATGCATGCAACACTGAAACGCACCCTTGCACGCACGCAACACTCACATGCCTGCATGCACACAGCACACGACGCAAGACACACGCTCAAACTATACGTGCATGCACCCTTTGTTAAGGACATGGATTGTTACGGGTATTAATCAATCTTATCTGTGATAAGCAGAACATTGATGTTTTCATCAGTCTTTATGAACCACAACGTATTGAACGGGCTATCAACATAGTAGGCTTAACTACATGAAAAGTATGACATCACACTCAATGAACAATCATCGGTTTATCAAATGCCCGCTTCTGACCGCCCTGGCCCACCAAAGGTTCCTCTGATGTGCGCTGCGTGCGTTGGGTCATTGACATGCAGGCCATGCACCCAAAGAGCCCACACGTCAGTGGAAGAACGGAGCGGTGTCCTAGGTCACAGTCGAGGGCGCCACTCGCGGCACGCCCGACTGAACACGCCTCCGTGCCGCATTCAAACGCCTCCATGAAACCCGCCCGTGTGGAAGCCGAGAAACCCACTCTGGACACATGTCCGTTCATGACCGGGCCGGCGTTAAACGCAACGCCAGTCGAGCTCCTCCCATCCGCCGTCTATTTAATCTCCTATTTAAACGAGGCCAAACGCCGACCAAGAATCGCACACCTCCGCCGCTCCCCTATCTCCTCCACCATTTTGTCCACTCTTACAATGGCTTACGAAGAGTAGTTATTCCGCATCCAAGCCGACTGGGTAGCCCACCAGATACGAGCTATGCAGCTTGCTGATCCACCTCCCTCCCCTCGCCCGATGAAGCCAGTTGCCGCCCCAAGCTGGCAGGCGGTTCAACAACTCGCCGCTCCAGGGCAGCTCAACGAGGAGCAGCGCACGGGCGTCGTTGCTGCCGTCCACGCTGCCGCTTCGTACCGCATCTCCCGTTTTTGTGGCTGAGACTCCCATGCCGGCGGCCGCGCCATGCAAGCAGCGACAGAAGCCGGGTGCACGGGGAGAGACGAGTCGGTGGCGAGCGCCTCCACGTCCGTCGCCATCTTCGAGGAGAAGTAGAACATGGGAGGCCGCCGTTGCTTGGGTCCCATGAAGGCCACCGCGGAGGCGACGCTGGCGTACATAGCAGGTGTCTTGCCAGATCCTTTTGTTGCGAGGACCTTCATCGACCCCGCATGGGCTCCACGGAAGAGGGGAATGTTAGGATGAACTCGAGCCGGTGCCGGCCATGGCGAAGTGGTGGCCGGTGATGAACTCGAACCAGTGCCGGCCACCATCATCTTCGGCACCAGCCAATGATATCAGTTGGGTAGTGGGGAAGCGAGCCGTCCTTTGCGCTGAAGCATATACCTTTGGCGCTCCCGGCAGTCCGGTGATCGTGCTGCCGGACATGAGGAACACAAATCGATCGGTGGGCGGCCATTTAGGCCAAGTATTATATACCAGTGCTGTCCAGAACTAGCGCCGCGTAGTTCATTTGAATGTAATGAAATCCGTCATGTTTGTGTGAAAACCCGGTATTTTATATGATTTCTGTCGTTGTTTATATGAAATATCAGTTTGTCTATGTGTTTGCGTGAATTTCATCTGGTTGGTTGAGTTGTTGTCATAATGTGTGCGGCTACGGTTGGATGGCGTCATTTGCGGGTCGCGGTCGGTCTGCGGGCGGCTCAGGCGGCGTTGTGGGACAAAAAAACACAGCTCGTGCAAGCTCGTCTCCAACGTGCACGCTGGAGGATGCATGCCAGCATGAGCACCCGAGCCATTCCTCGTTCATCGGTGGCAAAGGCACCGGTGGACAAAAGGGTCGCCAATATTTTGGCTACCCAGGGCAAGATCCAAACAGCCCCTCCCAATAGATTCAAATCCCTCGTTCGCCGTGGAATTTTGCCATGTGTTGTTTTCATGGACTAGCAAGATGCCCGTGCATTGCACGGAACATCAAGATGCATTTTTTACAAACTCCCGCATGCATGCAAGGGATAATTAATGTCCTCCTTTGCTAGTACCACAAGGCAAACACCATTAATATTGCATCGATTAGTGTTAGTGGCCTTGTATATCTGCAAATTGTAATTTTGATAGTGGCCCCTTGTATATAAAAATGGAGGGAGAAATATGAGAGATAAGGTGAGGAGGAGTGGGGCGTGGTGGTGACTGGTGGTCGGACTGGGCGAAGGCATGGGGATGGACGGCGCATTATGTCTAGGTTTGTATCTCTCTCACACACACCCACGTAGGTGGGGGACGTGCACAAAGAGAAGAGGTGCACGCACGGTGCACGTACTCCCGTCTCTTTCCCAACCACACCCGCACGGGTACACGGTGGAGCTCATTTCTATATGAAAAAGGCAGCCCATGTGGTAATTTGGCACGTGTACTAGTTGTCCACTTGGTGGAGGGAGGATCGTCTACCACGGGTGAACAAACAAATTGCGACTTGATGCGTTATGTTAAATTAAAAAAGAGGCAAACCATGTGGGGCCTACCTTAGAGGCTAGGCTCTATACACTGGAGTACTTTTGATGTGTCCCGTCAACTCGCAAAACGAGGAGAAACTTGCTTAGTATGCCGTCTCCCCCGCCCACGGGTGCGATGGCTCGCATGATGAGGTGAAGCTGACTACTCCCTCCGGTCCTCCTTTATTTGCGTCTAAGACTAACCACAATGAATAGTAACATATACTAGTAACATACACATATCCCTAGACTATGTTACTACCTTCATAGTAGGTAGTAACATAAGTGTGGTAACATGCAAAGGTTCATTTATCAGGTTATAGACTCATATTGCATTGGGACATGTGATGTTACAGTAACTAGCTAAGTTACTATAACTATCTCTTTCCTCATTGGCCCTGTTTGGATCCATGGGTTAGAGTTAGTTTGGGTTAGTTTGGACTCAACTAACCCAAAAGTATCCAAACAGGAGGGTTAGTTTGGGTTAGATGCATCTAACTCATCCAAAAAATCTAACCCACCCAATAGGTGCTTATTCGGGTTAGTTCTTCTCGGGGCCATTAAAAAACACATTTTTCTCTCGCTCTTCCTGCAGCATATCCTTCCCCACTTCCCTGAAGCTTCTCGTCCTCTCCCTCCCTCCCTCTCGCACCGCCCGTGAAGGCGCCTCGCCGTATCCTGCTCCATCTAACCCTGCCATCCGAACACCTCTTTGGTTAGAGTTAGTTCAGGGTTAATTTAGGGTTAGAATCTCACTCCATCTAACCCTGCCATCCAAACATCATGCTGAATTTTTTGATATATTATACGTTTTTTTTCGACATCGTATGCAAAATTTATAGCCGTTTTACATTTTCCCTACACTTTTTGCAAAACATGTCCAAATTTTAAGTTTTCAAATTTTCCTAACTAGTAAATGTAGTAATATAACTACCTCTCGAAAGATTTTATTTTCTGAAGTTTTTATCATT
>NC_057807.1:578891100-578895888 GCF_018294505.1 Triticum aestivum | reverse complement strand
CCCTATAGTGCCGGTTTGTGTCTTCAACCGGGACTATAGGTTAAGACTCTGTAGTGCCGGTTGGTGACGCAAACCGGTACTAGAGGTTAGACCTTTAGTACCGGTTTGTGTCACAAACCGTCACTAAAGGGGCTCGTGGGGCCCTGGCCTGACGCCAGCCTGCCACCACCCCTTTAGTACCGGTTCGTGGCACGAACCGGTACTAAAGGTTCATTACGAATCGGCACTAATGCATAGCCATTCGAACCGGCACTATTGATCACATTAGTGCCGGTTTTTTTACAAACCGACACTAATGTGCTTCACGTTTGACCCTTTTTCTACTAGTGGACCATGTAATGCACTATCAGTACAAGGAGAATCGGTACACATGCTCCATTTACATTGCTACAGAGGACCACCATCATCGCCTTCCTTACTCTTTTCCATCCTCTTTCTTGATTTTGCCTTGTCAAGTCAAACCCACAAGAAAAAGGAATAAAATTTGCTCTTCAGAACTTATTGATGCATGATACTGACGAACACTACTTTCATGTGAGGCAGCCGCATGATAGGAGGATGGAATATGTATGAAAAACAGGACGGCGTGACATATTGACATGTATGCTGTATAAAGTGTAAACGAAGCACAAGGTGCTTGAACTTGTTAGAATCGATGCAAGCTAGAAACCATATGAAAGATGAAACCAATATCACTCTGCCAAATTAAAAGGGTACCCTAACAAATGTATTTGACCAAATTAGAAGCAATACATGGCAATAGTCTAGAAATAATATGCAATATGCAACGAATAAAGGTGACTCATCGTAAGTGATTGATGCAGGATACAGAAGAGAGGTAGTTTCATGTAAGAACAAGGTTAACACATAGATGTAGTGTGTACCAAAAATAGGAAGGGATGTCATATTCACAGGTATAGTGTGTAAACTAAGCAGATGCAATTTACCCTAATTAGAAGCATTACAAGCTAGACACCGTATGCAACATGCAACCACATATCACACTGCGAAGTTGGAGCAAAGCACCTATGATGGTGGTGTAGGGGAAGTGTTGTCTTCAGGTACAGAGCAACATCCAATATCTTCATTTAGGCTTGTTGTTTCTTGAGAATCATGTGGAGAGGATGAAATTGCATTCTTTATAAGAGTATTGCGTCTCATATTAACCCACGCGCGTGACTGTCACATCATAAGCGATAGACGTAGGATACACAAGAACAGTAGTTTGATGTAAGAACATGGTGTGATAGGCAGTTGAAGTATGTACCAAAAACAGGAAGGCGTGTCATATTCACATGTATAATGTGTAAGCTAAGGAGATGCAATTTAACAAATTAGGAGCATTGATGAGGGATACACAAGAAAAGTAGTTTGATGTAAGAACATGGTTAATAGAAAGACGTAGTATGTACCAAAAACAGGAAGGCATGTCATATTCACAGGTATAATGTGTTAACTAAGCAGATGCAATTTACCCTAATTAGAAGCAATACAAGGTAGACACCATATGCAACATGCAACCACATATCACACTGCCAAGTAAGAGCAAGCACCTGCGATGGTGGTGTGGGGGAATTGTGGTGATCAACTAGAGAGCTACGTTGACTATCTTCATTCAGCCTTGCTATTTCTTGAGAATCATGTGGGGAGGATGACACTGCACTCTTTAAACGAGTAGGGCGTCTCACAGTAACCCACCCGGGTGACTGTCTCATCATAAGTGATTGACGAGGGATACTAAAGAGCATTAGTTTGATGTACGAACATGGTTAATAGACATATGTAGTATGTATCAAAAATAGGAAGGCATGTCATTATCAAAGGTATAATGTGTCAAGTAAGCAGATGCAATTTAACGAAATTGGAAGCAATACAAGCTAGACACCGTATGCAACATGCAACCACATTTGACAGTGTGAAGTTAAAGCGAGCACCTGGGATGGTTGTGTGTGGCAATTGAGATCATCAACTGCAGAGCTACGTTTACTGTCTCCAACTGCTGGCACTGCACCCATTAGAGCGCTTAAATGCTTAGTGCTTATCTTCGAATTACACTGGAGCGACTTCTGTCTTTTCTTTTCTGCATTCATCAACACTGCGTCAGAGTCTGAAATACCCATGCATAAAAAAACAATAGTGTGAGTATGGGTGAAGTGTGTGCACAATTAGTACAGTGTAAAGGTAGCAGATAGCAGGTTGGTGAGAAATAAATGATGGGAGACATATGATAGCTCTACAAAATGCATGGCGCATTAAATTACTACAGGACTCTATGAAAATAACAGTCGATTGAAAGCAAATAGGTCAGTCCATTTTTCTGCACCGCCCGATGTACAAAGAACGGGAAGATCGCCTTCATCTAGCTCCAGCCAGTCAGTGTTGACGATCTTCCTCGAAACACCAGCGACCACCGGCCCAGTATTCCTCCCCTGCCTGCGCCCTCCCTCGACCTCACCGCACCGCCGTGCTTGGCACCGCCACCCCAGCCATCCATTCAAGCCCCGCCGACCTCCAAATCGGGCGCAAGCAGCTCCTACACCCCACACCCCTATGATAGACACCGATGTGCCGCTTCTCCGGGGAACATGCGGACTAGGTGCTCCACGCTCCTAAGCGGGTGCTGCTTCTTTTAATTGTGGTTCGACTGACCCTGAATTGAAATCCAGGTGGGCTACTGACCTCTAGCAAAGGTGAAATAGTAAAAGGGAGGAAACCTTGTGCATTTAGTATCATGAAGAAGATACAGTAAGAAGCGATCAACTAGTTTCTTTCGTGGGATGAATACGGTGTGAGAGGAGACGTAATATTTGCATGAATAAGGGAAGAGGAGTACCTCTTTCTGCTGGCAGTGTTGTGTCCTCCTTCTGTTTTTCTGACGATCTTGTGGTTTGCCGGAAACCAGAAGTTGTGGAGGACGGTGCATCCTTGGACGAACACATGGCCAAGTTGTTGAGTGTGGTGCGATGGCCGTCTGTCGGCAGCGGGGAAGCAGATCCGAGGCGGCGAACGACGGCGTAGCGGGAACAGCTCCGGTGTGGTGGACGGTTGCGACAGTGGAGCCGCAGCAGTGAGGCGCAGGACGGCGTGGTCGGAGTGGTTCTGGTACGGCGCACGTCGGCGTCGGCATCATGGAGGCAGCTCTGCCTCGGCTTCAGCTGCTAAGTCCTTGAGGGCGTTGCGGTTGCGGTTGCGTTGGACGACGACGTCGGGGTACCGGCTCCGGCGTGATGGAGGGGGGCGGCGGTGGATTGGCCGCTATGGGGTGGAGGACGGAGGAACCTGGGGTTTCGCGGCTGGTGGAGAGGGTGTTTTCGTGCCCACGGAGTATGAATGGGGAAACGGAGGGAGGCGGGGAACTAAGGGGGAACAATGTTTCGGCTTGAGATGCGCTTGTTTGAAATTTGGGGAAAGTTACAAACTTTGCGCCCATCTAAAATTTTGGACATATTGCGGGTTGGGGGTAGGCCAGTCATGTCAGGTGTCCCAAATGTGGGCGGGATAGATTTCGGCCGAGCACATGGGTGTTTAGCCGCCCAAGGCGTATGAATGCTTCTCGGAGGCGGTTGAGACTGGCGTCTTGGTGAAGTTACAAACCTACCCCGGTTTAGACCTTTGGACATCGGGCCGATAGGCTACACATGCCAGAGTCAGGACAGTAATTTCCTACCACCAAAACATTAGTCTCGCGCGGCTTCGGGTGACCAGAGGCCTATTTGGCGCTTCGTTCAATATTTGGGAGCAAAAGCATTAACGTTTTCGGTTCTCTTGAATTGAACTTTCAGGATTTGTCAAACTTCACAAATCTTTACTCTTAAAAATCCTGAAGCTATGATTATTTTGGAATGGAGGGGGTACATTTTAATATACATTGTACATGAGTATATATTAAAAAATATGCAACTTACCTCAGTTCATGCATGGTTCCAGGTATAATCTCCTTGGTTGCAAAAAAAGTTAGGTATGCGTATGAATATATATATATCATGTTCAAAATCACAACAAAGATTGATGCCCCCTTTTACATTTGATTTACAAATGACATTATCTCGGGTTCAAATAGATGAATGCACTTCCTATGAATTCGAATCTTCGAAACCCCCTTTATGTTGAATTCGACATGTATTTTATTTCGTAGCTAGCAATTTGGAATGTATCCATGCAAGTGACAAATGTATAAAGTGCTTCACACTAACAACATGGAGTGCACTAATTAATGTTTATATATGAATTGCAAAAGCATCCATTGCCTATATATCAAACCACTCTCACTCTATGGATCGATAATATGAAATAAACACATGCACATGCTAGAATTCAATAGAGTATGGGTGTCTGATAGACCGATTTTCGTCCATACGCAAATTTGCAAAATTCATGATTTCATCCAAATATAATAATGCCATTTATATTTTAATTTAATGCGTAGAACCTCCTTTTACACGTAGATGCACTATGCCTCGCCCCGTTCTCACAAATGCATTATATATCTCTCTATCTAACGCATAGTGCACACACTTTATATGCATCGGCATTTCTCTTTCACACATGCTCACAATCTCTCTCAGGGTGTCGGGATGTCTCATGCACATGATCTCTCTCTATTTCCCTCTCTCTTTCTGACTACTATGTACCACTCTTTTCACTAATCTCAGTTGGAAAACACTATTTCTCTCACATGCATATATACACATGCACGGTCTCTACTAGCCCTCTATACGCACATATATATGCCTACGTGTCTCCTGCACGCACATTATCTTTAGGCCTCTCTCACACACATTGCCCCCC
>NC_057807.1:578889489-578890804 GCF_018294505.1 Triticum aestivum | reverse complement strand
ATATGATTTCATCATATCATTCGGTAGGATATCCCTGGCTGATAGGCTGGATGGTAATACGAGGCAAAGTTTTACCCTAGTTTGGATCGGACCCTTGCAGTTGAAGAAAGAGCCTACTCCTGGTACTGTATATTAGTGATAGGGGTGTGTACAAAGTACACGTGAATACCAGGCATTTTGTGTGTGTGTATACTATCGACGAACTAGCCCCCAAGCTTGTATAACATACTAAGGGCCTAGGGTTACAAATCATATATAGTCGGCTTATCACCAGTGGGGATAGAGTCCTCCGCGACTCTGGTAGCTTCGTGTTTTACGCCGAGTCCTCCACATGGGTCTCCGTATAACACATCTTGGTCCAACCTATATGTGGTGCAGGATGGAACCGACCCATGAGTCTTCATGTTGACCCACCACAACTAGGAATGATGTGCCCACCACACCACACACGCAATCGGCCACTAAGAAAATAAGCATATACAATAGTACAATGGTATCTAACTCATGATACGTCTCCATATTTTGTTGATGACACTGACGGACTTTGCAGTTGATGCGTGCTCCATATTTTGTTGATGACACTTACGGTCATTGTATTTGAAGCGAAAGCACGATATGGTCACTGGACTTCATAATAAGCTCATCATGGTCACCACATACATTTTGTCGTGCTAACCAACATGTGGTTGGATGGTTAGAGGACAGTGGTTTCTCGAGCCCACCAAGGTTAAAGTCCCGGTGCTCGCATTTATCTTGTGTTAATTTCAGTATTCTCCGGCAATGTACGTTCAGTGGGAGGAGACGTTCCACTCAACTACGAGGCACCTATGGTGACTTCGTAAAATCTCAAGATCATATATGCTGGCTCACTCTCTCGAAGGTGCTCATAGGGGTAGGGTTCGTGTGTGTGCGCCTATAGCGGTGATTGCTTGCGCGTATATATGAGCCCTTGCGTCTGTACCATGTTAAACAAATACATGTCATGATTATAGTGTCTCTGGCTCACCCGTACAACTCCGTATTTTGTTGATGACACAATCAATTGACCAGTCAAACGGCACAACTAGTGTTGCATCATCGGGGCGCGTAACCGTGGGGCCCACCTGTCAGCCCGTATATGAAAGAAAGAAATGGTAGTTTGAGTCTGTACTGTGTTAATAAAATAGGAGTACATTTTAGGGTGATCATACGGTCATTGGCTCACCATACAGCTCCGTAATTTGTTGATAACACGATCAATTGACCAGTCAAACGGTCCACATTCAGCAGCGCACATTACCATAGGGCCCACCCGTCAGCGCGTATATGAAGGACA
>NC_057807.1:578885268-578889044 GCF_018294505.1 Triticum aestivum | reverse complement strand
CGGTGGGTAGTGGTTTTGGGGAGGGTGGGCCGGCCGCGGGTGGCGGGGCGGGCGGTTCGGCCGGTGGTGGCTGGCGGCTCAGGGGGGTGGAGTTTGATGATAAACTGGAGGCCCTTGATTTCGTATCCAACGGTTGGAAAATCTAATGACCAGAGATGAAAAAGTTAGTCGACTGACGTGTAGCCTCACCCCGCACGTACACATGCACGCACGCAAGACACACACGCATGTAGGCGTGCAACACTGACACGTACACATAACATACACACGCACGCATGCTGGTGTGCAACACTGACACGTACACATGCACTCACGAACACACGCACATACGCACCCATGCATGCAACACTGAAACGCACCCTTGCACGCACGCAACACTCACATGCCTGCATGCACACAGCACGCGACGCAAGACACACGCTCAACCTATACGTGCATGCACCCTTTGTTAAGGACATGGATTGTTATGGGTATTAATCAATCTTATCTGTGATAAGCAGAACATTGATGGTTTCATCAGTCTTTATGAACCACAACGTATCGAACGGGCTATCAACATAGTAGGCTTAACTACATGAAAAGTATGACGTCACACTCAATGAACAATCATCGGTTTATCAAATGCCCGCTTCTGACCGCCCTGGCCCACGAAAGGTTCCTCTGCTGTGCGCTGCCTGCGTTGGGTCACTGACATGCAGGCCATGCACCCAAAGAGCCCACACGTCAGTGGAAGAACGGCGCGGTGTCCAAGGTCACAGTCGAGGGCGCCACTCGCGGCACGCCCGGCTGAACACGCCTCCGTGCCGCATTCAAACGCCTCCATGAAACCCCCCCGTGTGGAAGCCGAGAAACCAACTCTGGACACACGTCCGTTCATGACCGGGCCGGCGTTAAACGCAACGCCAGTTGAGCTCCTCCCGTCCGCCGTCTATTTAATCTCCTATTTAAACGAGGCCAAACGCCGGCCAAGAATCGCACACCTCCGCCGCTCCCCTATCTCCTCCACCATTTTGTCCACTCTTACAATGGCTTACGAAGAGTAGTTATTCCGCATCCAAGCCGGCTGGGTAGCCCGCCAGATACGAGCTATGCAGCTCGCTGATCCACCTCCCTCCCCTCGCCCGACGGAGCCAGTTGCCGCCCCAAGCTGGCAGGCGGTTCAACAACTCGCCGCTCCAGGCCAGCTCAACGAGGAGCAGCGCACGGGCGTCGTTGCTGCCGTCCACGCTGCCGCCTCGTACCGCATCTCCAATTTTTGTGGCCGAGACTCCCATGCCGGCGGCCGCGCCATGCAAGCAGCGACAGAAGCCGGGTGCACGGATAGCGACGAGTCGGTGGCGAGCACCTCCACGTCCGTCGCCATCATCAAGGAGAAGTAGAACATGGGAGGCCGCCGTTGCTTGGGTCCCATGAAGGCCACCGCAGAGGCGACGCCGGCGTACATAGCAGGTGTCTTGCCGGATCCTTTTGTTGCGAGGACCTTCGTCGACCCCGCATGGGCTCCACGGAAGAGGGGAATGTTAGGATGAACTCGAGCTGGTGCCGGCCATGGCGAAGTTGTGGCCGGTGATGAACTCGAACTAGTGCCGGCCACCATCATCTTCGGCACCAGCCAATGATATCAGTTGGGCAGTGGGGAAGCGAGCCGTCCTTTGCGCTGAAGCATATACCTCTGGCGCTCCCGGCAGTCCGGTGATCGTGCTGCCGGACATGAGGAACACAAATCGATCGGCGGGCGACCATTTAGGCCAGGTATTATATACCAGTGTTGTCTAGAACTAGCGCCGCGTAGTTCATTTGAATGTAATGAAATCCGTCATGTTTGTGTGAAAACCTGGTATTTTATATGATTTCTGTCGTTGTTTATATGAAATATCAGTTTGTCTATGTGTTTGCGTGAATTTCGTCTGGTTTGTTGAGTTGCTGTCATAATGTGTGGGGCTATGGTTGGATGGCGTAATTTGCGGGTCGCCGGTCGGTCTGCGGGCGGCTCGGGCGGCGTTGTGGGACAAAAAAACACAACTCGTGCGAGCTCGTCTCCAACGTGCGCGCTGGAGGATGCATGCCAGCATGAGCACCCGAGCCATTCCTCATTCATCGGTGGCAAAGGCACCGGTGGACAAAAGGGTCGCCAATATTTTGGCTACCCAGGGCAAGATCCAAACAGCCCCTCCCAATAGATTCAATCCCTCGTTCGCCGTGGAATTTTGCCATGTGTTGTTTTCATGGACTAGCAAGATGCCCGTGCATTGCATGGAACATCAAGATGCATTTTTTTACAAACTCCCGCATGCATGCAAGGGATAATTAATGTCCTCCTTTGCTAGTACCACAAGGCAAACACCATTAATATTGCATCGATTAGTGTTAGTGGCCTTGTATATCTACAAATTGTAATTTTGATAGCGGCCTCTTGTATATAAAAATGGAGGGAGAAATATGAGAGATAAGGTGAGGAGGAGTGGGGCGTGGTGGTGACTGGTGGTCGGACTGGGCGGAGGCATGGAGATGGACGACGCATTATGTCTAGGTTTGTATCTCTCTCACACACACCCACGTAGGTGGGGGACGTGCACGAAGAGAAGAGGTGCACGCACGGCGCACATACTCCCGTCTCTTTCCCAACCACACCCGCGCGGGTACACGGTGGAGCTCATTTCTGTATGAAAAAGGCAGCCCACATGGTAATTTGGCACGTGTACTAGTTGTCCACTTGGTGGAGGGAGGATTGTCTACCACGGGTGAACAAACAAATTGCGACTTGATGCGTTATGTTAAATTAAAAAAAGAGGCAAACCATGTGGGGCCTACCTTAGAGGCTAGGCTCTATACACTGGAGTACTTTTGATGTGTCCCATCAACTCGCAAAACGAGGAGAAACTTGCTTAGTATGCCGTCTCCCCCGCCCACGGGCGCGATGGCTCGCATGATGAGGTGAAGCTGACTACTCCCTCCGGCCCTCTTTTGTTTGCGTCTAAGACTAACCACAATGAATAGTAACATACACTAGTAACATATACATATCCCTAGACTATGTTACTACCTTCATAGTAGGTAGTAACATAAGTGTGGTAACATGCAAAGGTTCATTTATCAGGTTATAAACTCATATTGCATTGGGACATGTGATGTTACAGTAACTAGCTAAGTTACTATAACTATCTCTTTCCTCATTGGCCCTGTTTGGATCCATGGGTTAGAGTTAGTTTGGGTTAGTTTGGACTCAACTAACCCAAAAGTATCCAAACAGGAGGGTTAGTTTGGGTTAGATGCATCTAACTCATCCAAAAAATCTAACCCACCCAATAGGTGCTTATTCGGGTTAGTTCTTCTCGGGCCATTAAAAAACACATTTTTCTCTCGCTCTTCCTGCAGCATATCCTTCCCCACTTCCCCGAAGCTTCTCGTCCTCTCCCTCCCTCCCTCTCGCACCGCCCGTGAAGGCGCCTCGCTGTATCCTGCTCCATCTAACCCTGCCATCCAAACACCTCTTTGGTTAGAGTTAGTTCAGGGTTAGTTGAGGGTTAGAATCTCACTCCATCTAACCCTGCCACCCAAACATCATGCTGAATTTTTTGATATATTATACATTTTTTTCCGACATCGTATGCAAAAGTTATAGCCGTTTTACATTTTCCCTACACTTTTTGCAAAACATGTCCAAATTTAAGTTCTCAAATTTTCCTAACTAGTAGATGTAGTAATATAACTACCTCTCGAAAGATTTTATTTTCTGAAGTTTTTATCATTTTCTTTTGATTTCTTCAAAACTAAAA
>NC_057807.1:578878162-578884429 GCF_018294505.1 Triticum aestivum | reverse complement strand
GAGTTTGAAAATTGCCCTATAGTGCCGGTTTGTGTCTTCAACCGGGACTATAGGTTAAGACTCTGTAGTGCCGGTTGGTGACGCAAACCGGTACTAGAGGTTAGACCTTTAGTACCGGTTTGTGTCACAAACCGCCACTAAAGGGGCTCGTGGGGCCCTGGCCTGACGCCAGCCTGCCACCACCCCTTTAGTACCGGTTCGTGGCACGAACCAGTACTAAGGGTTCATTACGAACCGGCACTAATGCATAGCCATTCGAACCGGCACTATTGATCACATTAGTGCCGGGTTTTTTACAAACCGGCACTAATGTGCTTCACGTTTGACCCTTTTTCTACTAGTGGACCATGTAATGCACTATCAGTACAAGGAGAATCGGTACAGATGCTCCGTTTACGTTGCTGCAGAGGACCACCATCATCGCCTTCCTTACTCTTTTCCTTCCTCTTTCTTGATTTTGCCTTGTCAAGTCAAACCCACAAGAAAAAGGAATAAAATTTGCTCTTCAGAACTTATTGATGCATGATACTGACGAACACTACTTTCATGTGAGGCAGCCGCATGATAGGAGGATGGAATATGTATGAAAAACAGGGCGGCGTGACATATTGACATGTATGATGTATAAAGTGTAAACTAAGCACAAGGTCCTTGAACTTGTTAGAATCGATGCAAGCTAGAAACCATATGAAAGATGAAACCAATATCACTCTGCCAAATTAAAAGGGTGCCCTAACAAATGTATTTGACCAAATTAGAAGCAATACATGGCAACAGGCTAGAAATAATATGCAATATGCAACCAATAAAGGTGACTCATCGTAAGTGATTGATGCAGGATACAGAAGAGAGGTAGTTTCATGTAAGAACAAGGTTAACACATAGATGTAGTGTGTACCAAAAATAGGAAGGGATGTCATATTCACAGGTATAGTGTGTAAACTAAGCAGATGCAATTTACCCTAATTAGAAGCATTACAAGCTAGACACCGTATGCAACATGCAACCACATATCACACTACGAAGTTGGAGCAAAGCACCTGTGATGGTGGTGTAGGGGAAGTGCTGTCTTCAGGTACAGAGCAACGTCCAATATCTTCATTTAGGCTTGTTGTTTCTTGAGAATCATGTGGAGAGGATGAAATTTCATTCTTTATAAGAGTATTGCGTCTCATATTAACCCACGCGCGTGACAGTCACATCATAAGCGATAGACGCAGGATACACAAGAACAGTAGTTTGATGTAAGAACATGGTGTGATAGGCAGATGAAGTATGTACCAAAAACAGGAAGGCGTGTCATATTCACATGTATAATGTGTAAGCTAAGGAGATGCAATTTAACAAATTAGGAGCATTGATGAGGGATACACAAGAAAAGTAGTTTGATGTAAGAACATGGTTAATAGAAAGACGTAGTATGTACCAAAAACAGGAAGGAATGTCATATTCACAGGTATAATGTGTTAACTAAGCAGATGCAATTTACCCTAATTAGAAGCATTACAAGGTAGACACCATATGCAACATGCAACCACATATCACACTGCCAAGTAAGAGCAAGCACCTGCGATGGTGGTGTGGGGGAATTGCGGTGATCAACTAGAGAGCTACGTTGACTATCTTCATTCAGCCTTGCTGTTTCTTGAGAATCATGTGGGGAGGATGACACTGCACTCTTTAAACGAGTAGGGCGTCTCACAGTAACCCACCCGGGTGACTGTCTCATCATAAGTGATTGACGAGGGATACTAAAGAGCATTAGTTTGATGTACGAACATGGTTAATAGACATATGTAGTATGTATCAAAAACAGGAAGGCATGTCATTATCAAAGGTATAATGTGTAAAGTAAGCAGATGCAATTTAACGAAATTGGAAGCAATACAAGCTAGACACCGTATGCAACATGTAACCACATTTGACAGTGTGAAGTTAAAGCAAGCACCTGGGATGGTTGTGTGTGGCAATTGAGATCATCAACTGCAGAGCTACGTTTACTGTCTCCAACTGCTGGCACTGCACCCATTAGAGCGCTGAAACGCTTAGTGCTTATCTTTGAATTACACTGGAGTGACTTCTGTCTTTTCTTTTCTGCATTCATCAACACTGCGTCAGAGTCTGAAATACCCATGCATAAAAAAACAATAGTGTGAGTATGGGTGAAGTGTGTGAAAAATTAGTACAGTGTAAAGGTAGGAGATAGCAGGTCGGTGAGAAATAAATGACGGGAGACATATGATAGCTCTACAACATGCATGGCGCATTAAATTACTACAGGATTCTATGAAAACAACAGTCGACTGAAAGCTAATAGGTCAGTCCATTTTTCTGCACCGCCTGATGTACAAAGAACGGGAAGATCGCCTTCATCTACCTCCAGCCAGTCAGTGTTGACGATCTTCCTCGAAACACCAGCGACCACCGGCCCAGAATTCCTACCCTGCCTGCGCCCTCCCTCGACCTCACCGCACCGCCGTGCTTGGCACCGCCACCCTAGCCATCCATTCAAGCCCCGCCGACCTCCAGATCAGGCGCAAGCAGCTCCTGCGCCCCACATCCCTATGATAGACACCGATGTGTCGCTTCTCCGGGGAACATGCGGACTAGGTGCTCCGCGCGCCTAAGCGGGTGCTGCTTATTTTAATTGCGGTTCAACTGACCCTGAATTGAAATCCAGGCAGGCTACTGACCTCTAGCAAAGGTGAAATAGTAAAAGGGAGGAAACCTTGTGCATTTAGTATCATGAAGAAGATGCAGTAAGAAGCGATCAACTAGTTTCTTTCGTGGGATGAATACGGTGTGAGTGGAGACGTAAGATTTGCACGAATAAGGGAAGAGGAGTACCTCTTTCTGCTGGCAGTGTTGTGTCCTCCTTCTGTTTTCTGACGATCTTGTTGTTCGCCGGAAACCAGAAGTTGTGGAGGATGGTGCATCCTTGGATGAACCCATGGCCAAGTTGTTGAGTGTGGTGCGATGGCCGTCTGTCGGCAGCGGGGAAGCAGATCCGAGGCGGCGAACGACGGCGTAGCGGGAACAGCTTCGGTGTGGTGGACGGTTACGACAGTGGAGCCGCAGCAGTGAGGCGCAGGACGGCGTGGTCGGAGTGGTTCTGGTACGGCGCACATCGGCGTCGGCGTCGTGGATGCAGCTCTGCCTCGGCTTCAGCTGCTAAGTCCTTGAGGGCGTTGCGGTTGCGGTTACGTTGGACGACGACGTCGGGGTACCGGCTCCGGTGTGATGGAGGGGGGCGGCGGTGGATTGGCCGCTATGGGGTGGAGGACGGAGAAACCTGGGGTTTCGCGGCTGGTGGAGAGGGTGTTTTCGCGCCCACGGAGTATGAATGGGGAAACGGAGGGAGGCGGGGAACTAAGGGGGAACAATGTTTCGGTTTGAGATGCGCTTGTTTGAAATTTGGGGAAAGTTACAAACTTTGCGCCCATCTAAAATTTTGGACACATTGCGGGTTGGGGGTAGGACAGTCATGTCAGGTGTCCCAAATGTGGGCGGGATAGATTTCGGCCGAGCACATGGGTGTTTAGGCGCCCAAGGCGTATGAATGCTTCTCGGAGGTGGTTGAGACTGGCGTCTTGGTGAAGTTACAAACCTACCCCGGTTTAGACCTTTGGACATCGGGCCGATAGGCTACACATGCCAGAGTCAGGACAGTAATTTCCTACCACCAAAACATTAGTCTCGCGCGGTTTCGGGTGACCAGAGGCCTATTTGGCGCTTCGTTCAATATTTGGGAGCAGAAGCATTAACGTTTTCGGTTCTCTTGAATTGAACTTTCAGGATTTGTCAAACTTCACAAATCTTTACTCTTGAAAATCCTGAAGCTACGATTATTTTGGAATGGAGGGGGTACATTTTAATATACATTGTACATGAGTATATATTAAAAAATATGCAACTTACCTCAGTTCATGCATGGTTCTAGGTATAATCTCCTTGGTTGCAAAAAAAAGTTAGGTATGCGTATGAATATATATAGCATGTTCAAACTCACAACAAAGATTGATGACCCCTTTTACATTTGATTTACAAATGACATTATCTCGGGTTCAAATAGATGAATGCACTTCCTATGAATTCGAATCTTCGAAACCCCCTTTATGTTGAATTCGACATGTATTTTATTTCGTAGCTAGCAATTTGGAATGTATCCATGCAAGTGACAAATGTATAAAGTGCTTCACACTAACAACATGGAGTGCACTAATTAATGTTTATATATGAATTGCAAAAGCATCCATTGCCTATATATCAAACCACTCTCACTCTATGGATCGATAATATGAAATAAACACATGCACATGCTAGAATTCAATAGAGTATGGGTGTCTGATAGACCGATTTCGTCCATACGCAAATTTGCAAAATTCATGATCTCATCCAAATATAATAATGCCATTTATATTTTAATTTAATGCATAGAACCGCCTTTTACACGTAGATGCACTATGCCTCGCCCTGTTCTCACAAATGCATTATATATCTCTCTATCTAACGCATAAGTGCACACACTTTATATGCATCGGCATTTCTCATTCACACATGCTCACAATCTCTCTCAGGGTGTCGGGATGTCTCACGCACATGATCTCTCTCTGTTTCTCTCTCTTTCTGACTACTACGTGCCACTCTTTTCACTAATCTCAGTTGGAAAACACTATTTCTCTCACATGCATATATACACATGCACGGTCTCTACTAGCCCTCTATACGCACATATATATGCCTACGTGTCTCCCGCACGCACATTATCTTTAGGCCTCTCTCACACACATTGCCCCCCCCCCGACACACCTCTCTAATAGTAGTTGGCAGATATGATTTCATCATATCATTCGGTAGGATATCCCTGGCTGATAGGCTGGATGGTAATACGAGGCAAAGTTTTACCCTAGTTCGGATCGGACCCTTGTAGTTGAAGAAAGAGCCTACTCCTGGTATTGTATATTAGTGATAGGGGTGTGTACAAAGTACACGTGAATACCAGGCATTGTGTGTGTGTGTATACTATCGACGAACTAGCCCCCAAGCTTGTATAACATACTAAGGGCCTAGGGTTACAAATCATATATAGTCGGCTTATCACCAGTGGGGATAGAGTCCTCCGCGACTCTGGTAGCTTCGTGTTTTACACCGAGTCCTCCACATGGGTCTCCGTATAACACATCTCGGTCCAACCTATATGTGGTGCAGGATGGAACCGACCCATGAGTCTTCATGTTGACCCACCACAAATAGGAATGATGTGCCCACCACACCACACATGCAATCGGCCACTAAGAAAATAAGCATATACAATAGTACAATGGTATCTAACTCATGATATGTCTCCATATTTTGTTGATGACACTGACGGACTTTGCATTTGATGCATGCTCCGTATTTTGTTGACAACACTTACGGTCATTGTATTTGAAGCGAAAGCACAATATGGTCACTGGACTTCATAATAAGCTCATCACGGTCACCACATACATTTTGTCGTGCTAACCAACATGTGGTTGGATGGTTAGAGGACAGTGGTTTCTCGAGCCCACCAAGGTTAAAGTCCCGGTGCTCGCATTTATCTTGTGTTAATTTCAGTATTTTCCGGCGATGTACGTTCAGTGGGAGGAGACGTTCCACTCGACTACGAGGCACCTATGGTGACTTCGTAAAATCTCAAGATCATATATGCTAGCACACTCTCTTGAAGGTGCTCATAGGGGTAGGGTTCGTGTGTGTGCGCCTATAGCGGTGATTGCTTGCACGTATATATGAGCCCTTGCATCTGTACCATGTTAAACAAATACATGTCATGATTATAGTGTCATTGGCTCACCCGTACAACTCCGTATTTTGTTGATGACACAATCAATTGACCAGTCAAACGGCACAACTAGCGTTGCACCATCGGGGCGCGTAACCGTGGGGCCCACCTGTAAGCCCGTATATGAAAGAAAGAAATGGTAGTTTGAGTCTGTACTGTGTTAATAAAATAGGAGTACATTTTAGGGTGATCATACGGTCATTGGCTGACCATACAACTCCGTAATTTGTTGATAACACGATCAATTGACCAGTCAAATGGTCCACATTCAGCAGCGCACATTACCATAGGGCCCACCCGTCAGCATGTATATGAAGGACATAAATGGTAATAAACTAGTGGTCGGTGGGTATTCGAAGTCGTGAGACCTCAGGTTGGCAGTCACCGGCGGTTGGGAGGGCATTCATTGGGCGGTGGGGTGGGGATCCCCGGAGAAAAAGCTC
>NC_057807.1:578855952-578877857 GCF_018294505.1 Triticum aestivum | reverse complement strand
CCGGTGCGGCGGCGGACCGGCGGTGGGGAGTGGTTTTGGGGAGGGTGGGCCAGCCGCGGGCAGCGGGGGGGGGGTGGAGTTTGATGATAAACTAGAGGCCCTTGATTTCGTATCCAACGGCTGGAAAATCTAATGACCAGAGATGAAAAAGTTAGTCGACTGACGTGTAGCCTCACCCCGCACGTACACATGCACGCACGCAAGACACACACGCATGTAGGCGTGCAACACTGACATGTACACATAACATACACACGCACGCATGCTGGCGTGCAACACTGACATGTACACATGCACTCACGAACACACGCACATACGCACCCATGCATGCAACACTGAAACGCACCCTTGCACGCACGCAACACTCACATGCCTGCATGCACACAGCACACGACGCAAGACACACGCTCAACCTATACGTGCATGCACCCTTTGTTAAGGACATGGATTGTTATGGGTATTAATCAATCTTATCTGTGATAAGCAGAACATTGATGTTTTCATCAGTCTTTATGAACCACAATGTATCGAACGGGCTATCAACATAGTAGGCTTAACTACATGAAAAGTATGACGTCACACTCAATGAACAATCATCGGTTTATCAAATGCCCGCTTCTGACCGCCCTGGCCCACCAAAGGTTCCTCTGCTGTGCGCTGCCTGTGTTGGGTCACTGACATGCAGGCCATGCACCCAAAGAGCCCACACGTCAGTGGAAGAACGGCGCGGTGTCCTAGGTCACAGTCGAGGGCGCCACTCGCGGCACGCCCGGCTGAACACGCCTCCGTGCCGCATTCAAACGCCTCCATGAAACCCACCCGTGTGGAAGCCAAGAAACCCACTCTGGACACACGTCCGTTCATGACCGGGCCGGCGTTAAACGCAACGCTAGTCGAGCTCCTCTCGTCCATCGTCTATTTAATCTCCTATTTAAACGAGGCCAAACGCCGGCCAAGAATCGCACACCTCCGCCGCTCCCCTATCTCCTCCACCATTTTGTCCACTCTTACAATGGCTTACGAAGAGTAGTTATTCCGCATCCAAGCCGGCTGGGTAGCCCGCCAGATACGAGCTATCTAGCTCGCTGATCCACCTCCCTCCCCTCGCCCGACGGAGCCAGTTGCCGCCCCAAGCTGGCAGGCGGTTCAACAACTCGCCGCTCCAGGCCAGCTTAACGAGGAGCAGCGCATGGGCGTCGTTGCTGCCGTCCACGCTGCCGCCTCGTACCGCATCTCCCGTTTTTGTGGCCGAGACTCCCATGCCGGCGGCCGCGCCATGCAAGCAGCGACAGAAGCCGGGTGCACGGAGAGCGACAAGTCGGTGGCGAGCGCCTTCACGTCCGTCGCCATCATCGAGAAGAAGTAGAACATGGGAGGCCGCCGTTGCTTGGGTCCCATGAAGGCCACCGCGGAGGCGACGCCGGCGTACATAGCAGGTGTCTTGCCGGATCCTTTTGTTGCGAGGACCTTCGTCGACCCCGCATGGGCTCCACGGAAGAGGGGAATGTTAGGATGAACTCGAGCTGGTGCCGGCCATGGCGAAGTGGTGGCCGGTGATGAACTCGAACCAGTGCCGGCCACCATCATCTTCGGCACCAGCCAATGATATCAGTTGGGCAGTGGGGAAGCGAGCCGTCCCTTGCGCTGAAGCATATACCTCTAGCGCTCCCGGCAGTCCGGTGATCGTGGTGCCGGACATGAGGAACACAAATCGATCGGCGGGCGACCATTTAGGCCAGGTATTATATACCAGTGCTGTCCAGAACTAGCACCGCGTAGTTCATTTGAATGTAATGAAATCCGTCATGTTTGTGTGAAAACCCGGTATTTTATATGATTTTTGTCGTTGTTTATATGAAATATCAGTTTGTCTATGTGTTTGCGTGAATTTCATCTGGTTGGTTGAGTTGCTGTCATAATGTGTGCGGCTACGGTTGGATGGCGTAATTTGCGGGTCGCCGGTCGGTCTGTGGGCGGCTCGGGCGGCGTTGTGGGAGAAAAAAACGCAGCTCGTGCGAGCTCGTCTCCAATGTGCGCGCTGGAGGATGCATGCCAGCATGAGCACCCGAGCCATTCCTCGTTCATTGGTGGCAAAGGCACCGGTGGACAAAAGGGTCGCCAATATTTTGGCTACCCAGGGCAAGATCCAAACAGCCCCTCCCAATAGATTCAAATCCCTCGTTCGCCGTGGAATTTTGCCATGTGTTGTTTTCATGGACTAGCAAGATGCCTGTGCATTGCACGGAACATCAAGATGCATTTTTTTTACAAACTCCCGCATGCATGCAAGGGATAATTAATGTCCTCCTTTGCTAGTACCACAAGGCAAACACCATTAATATTGCATCGATTAGTGTTAGTGGCCTTGTATATCTACAAATTGTAATTTTGATAGCGGCCCCTTGTATATAAAAATGGAGGGAGAAATATGAGAGATAAGGTGAGGAGGAGTGGGGCGTGGCGGTGACTGGTGGTCGGACTGGGCGGAGGCATGGGGATGGACGGCGCATTATGTCTAGGTTTGTATCTCTCTCACACACACCCACGTAGGTGGGGGACGTGCACAAAGAGAAGAGGTACACGCACGGCGCACGTACTCCCGTCTCTTTCCCAACCACACCCGCGCGGTTACACGGTGGAGCTCATTTCTGTATGAAAAAGGCAGCCCACGTGGTAATTTGGCACGTGTACTGGTTGTCCACTTGGGGGAGGGAGGATCGTCTACCACGGGTGAACAAACAAATTGCGACTTGATGCGTTATGTTAAATTAAAAAAAGAGGCAAACCATGTGGGGCCTACCTTAGAGGCTAGGCTCTATACACTGGAGTACTTTTGATGTGTCCCGTCAACTCGCAAAACGAGGAGAAACTTGCTTAGTATGCCTTCTCCCCCGCCCACGGGCGCGATGGCTCGCATGATGAGGTGAAGCTGACTACTCCCTCCGGTCCTCTTTTGTTTGCGTCTAAGACTAACCACAATGAATAGTAACATACACTAGTAACATACACATATCCCTAGACTATGTTACTACCTTCATAGTAGGTAGTAACATAAGTGTGGTAACATGCAAAGGTTCATTTATCAGGTTATAGACTCATATTGCATTGGGACATGTGATGTTACAGTAACTAGCTAAGTTACTATAACTATCTCTTTCCTCATTGGCCCTGTTTGGATCCATGGGTTAGAGTTAGTTTGGGTTAGTTTGGACTCAACTAACCCAAAAGTATCCAAACAGGAGGGTTAGTTTGGGTTAGATGCATCTAACTCATCCAAAAAATCTAACCCACCCAATAGGTGCTTATTCGGGTTAGTTCTTCTCGGGGCCATTAAAAAACACATTTTTCTCTCGCTCTTCCTGCAGCATATCCTTCCCCACTTCCCCGAAGCTTCTCGTCCTCTCCCTCCCTCCCTCTCGCACCGCCCGTGAAGGCGCCTCGCCGTATCCTGCTCCATCTAACCCTGCCATCCAAACACCCCATTGGTTAGAGTTAGTTCAGGGTTAGTTTAGGGCTAGAATCTCACTGCCACATAAGCAAATTTGCTGAGTTGGACTCGATGTTACTGCTGAAGTTACTCCCACTATGACTAGTCTAAGGTGAAGCCAGGATACCAAGGAGCGATTGTTTCATTTGAAATTGGACAGTTCTATCCCTGATGTGCTACCGAGAGAGGCTGGGGTTAGTTTTTCTAGGCATGCATACCATTGGTTGAGCCTGCCCCACACCAGAATTCTCGCGCTGCATGCATCTCTCTCTCTCTTTCAAGTCTGCATGCGTCTCACTCTTCCATGCCAGCATGTGTGTCACTCTATCTGCATGCGCACGCCTTGGGAAGGGGCAATTGGTATGGGGAGAGAGAGTTGGGAGTTACTGTGGTTGCACATGCAGTCAAAGCGGAACAGATGGGAGGGGTACCAATGGAAAGAGCGGGGTAAAGAAGCCAAGGCGCAGAGCTTTGAGGGAAAAACTAAATCTTTTTAGACGCAAACCAAAAAGGACCGGAGGGAGTACTACTATACGACTTTACGCCCGCTCCCTCGTCCACGCGCACGGTGGCTCGCAGCACGAGGAGAAAATTTTACTACTCCCTCCGTTTACTCCTCGTATCTACTAGTACGTACGTACTTTGGTTAGTACTCCCTGCATTTACTTAAACAAGGCCACTATAAAAAAATACATTTTGCATCTATACAAGGCCACAAATAGTAATCGAGCCTTTCCAGTTTATGGCTCAATTTCAAAATCTCTCCAACCAAGGTAGACGGTGAGTGGTTGAATTAATTTCGTAGTTTGCATAGTACGCTCGTTTTTCTCAAGAAGTTATGTTTACCGAGGCATTAATTAGAACGAATGCATGAATGACCACTAAATTTCCATGAACCTGTACATGCATTGGTTAGTTTCCTCTTGACACTGCTTGCGTCGGGTGATCTAACGCACCTCGAAATCCAACATGTAATGGTACTACTACTAGTATAGTAGAATTGAGACTTATCAAACGGAAAAACGAATGTTTTTTAGATGATCCCTATAAACCCTAGTGGGTATGTACTCCATAAAAACAATTTTTTCCAAAACTAAGTCGCTCCCTTTCATGAATTCTGTAGTATACTCCTCCGTCGACGCTCACTTTCATGAATTCTGTACTTCCTGTCACCGACATGTGGGACATATAGCAACCGGGTCGATGTGTCAAGCACCAAATAACAGTCCAGAACAGTAGGGGGGACGCACCCCACTCGCACCGGCCCAATAGTAGTAATGAGCAATGAGACGTCAAATCACAATGCCACACCTTCCCAGACGAACGAAGCAACCATTATTTCACACTTCGGTTCGACATCATCTCAAACCACGTACTAGTATTGCTTCTGCCTCAAGAGGGACACGCGCATCGCCTTGGTACATCATGACACGTGGTACCGCATGACTGGCCATGCTCCCCTGCCGATCGCTCGGTAAAATCACCTCATTTTTACTATACTTCCTCCGGATCGGTTTACTACATGGCATGCACGTCGTTCTAGGTTGAGAATTTAACTGGCTATATATATATATATATATATATATATATATATATATATATATATGTGTGTGTGTGTGTGTGTGTGATGAACAGTACGCTAGCCTTTTAAAAATGTATACTTTTGTACAGTAGTACTACCTCCGGCCTGGTTTATTAGTCCCCTATGTAGTTTGTGCTAAATTTTGAGCAAAGATTTAACCGACAAAATGTTAGTGCATGTTAACAAAAATTATAACGCTGGGTTCATATTCGAACATAGTTTTCAAATATATAATTTTTTGTGACATGCATGACCATTCTGTTAGTTAAATTGATGGTCAAAATTTGGCACAAATTACAATGAGGACCAATAAACTAGGACGGAGGTAGTACTCCACTATCGATGGATTGCGCCATGGAGCAAAAATTGATTTTTTTTAAAAAAGATGGTACATATAGAGAGCGCTCGTCGCCAAATTATGCATATAGTACTATTAAAAAAGCTAGTACGTGCTTAATTGGGGTGCTAAATTCTATTAAAGAAATACTAGTACTAGTATGTACATACTGAAGAGTTAAAGTAACGAGAAGAAACATAACATAGTTCTGCTGGAGGCTCAGCACAACACACCCCTCAAATTAAACTAAGCACACCTGAAATTAAACTACACAACTAATCCGGTAGACACTGCATTAGAAGTTTAGAACCACCATAATGCAACGACACTGCTACCTTACTTGGAGTCCTCGTCCATGTCCTCGACTTCGTCCTTGTCCCTCTTCCTCTTGGCCGATACTTCTTTGCTTGAACCGCCAACTTGGTTGTTGCTCTTCATCGAACCCTTGTAGATATTGAAACAAAGGTAGCCATCCATTGCAGCGTACTGGATGTGGTCTATATCTAGTACATTCCGCTGCCATGCATGACGATGAAACGTGTATGGAGGTTTCTCTAGTTTACCATACGAAGGATGAACCATGGCTCTTGCCAGAGTCAGCATTGAAGGCTGACGAGAGGGCACCAGCGATTCTTCTAGAGGTCGAAGGGGTTGCCTACAAAGAGGCCTATCCGATGCAGGACTTCTTTGTCGTTCTAAAGTCTACAGTAACGAATTTGACTGTTTTGTCCTCGAGGAAGTTCTTAAAATCCTAGCACTCAACGTCAGCATGGCATATGTGGTAGACCAAGCAAACATTATGTACGCAAACCTGGATCACGGCGGGCTTCTTCCTCTCTTCGTCCTTTAGATCCTTCTCTCGTCCCACGACTATGGTGTACTCAACATCTAGCCCAGCGACCCACTCATCATGTGAGTTTTCGAACATGCGTCTGAAGCGAGAAAGGCATCCTTTCACCGTCGCGGAAGTACGGGTGTAGATGATGTCGAACTCATCATCGGTGATGGTTCTAACCTTGTACTCACCGCCGATCGGGGAGATTTGGGACGCCATGGATTTGGGAGGAGGGTTAGGATTAGTGGAACTGCCGTAATGTACTAATGTGAATGGACGGGACGACTAGGAGCGAACCGCCGTAGTATTAAAGGACGTGCGGGGACGAGTAGGAGCGAACTACCAGCGTGCGAACGGCAGGGTAGTGGCTTTCCATTCTCCCATGATATGGGCTTCCGAGAGCCCTTGGATCTGAGATCGAATGGTTGCATGGCGTGATTCTAGACCTATGGGTGAATATCCTATCCTGGAGGGTTATTCTTAAAATTTTCAGCAACTTAGCATGCAACCGTTTGATCTCAGATCCAAGGGCTGCCAGCAGCCCGTATCATGGTCGCGCCTACCACGACCGTTGCGTTGCTCGCGCGGTCGCGCCCTTGGAGATTTAACACGGTGCGTTAGGCTATCTGATGTTGGCATGTCATACATAGTCATCACTTAGTCACTCATACTACAACAAGGTTGGATATAAGTGTTTTTTACTCCTCTCTATCTCTTTCTTTGTACTCCCTCCATCTCATAATATAAGAACGTTTTTGACACTAGTGTAGTGTCAAAAACGTTCTTATATAATGGGACACGGGGAGTACTAGTATTTATTGCATTTGCCAAGGAGTGACCTCTTGCAATGAAATGGTGTTGCTAAGTTTGCTTCATTTAATTATCTATAGACTCAAGAGCTTAGCACCGTTTCTTCCTTGGGTCAGCAAACTAGACTCTCTCTTCTTGATTAACTTGCCACATCAGACTTTATGCCTATGTGGCAAGCTTAAGCACCAATAGGAGCAAGTAAGTACAATAGTGCGCTTTACATGGCATTGTTGCATATGTGGAGGAAAGAGAGACAAGGAAAAAGTGGAGAAGTGGGCTCTCATGCAAGAGCCAGCCTCTACTACTACATGGTGGAGCATTGGGAGAGGCACCTATGTGGAGGTGGTCAGGAATCGGGAGACTCACGCCGGTCATAGCGCCGCAGTTAAAATGATAATGGCAAGTCAAATCATGGGGCCCCACCTGTCTAGCAGTAACTCGCTGTCAAATCACACAACCCTACATTTGCAGCAGCCTACTCCCTCGTCTTCTTGCGTCTCTGTCGAACCGACTAGGCGAAACTGCCCCGCCTACTGCGCAGGAAAAGCCCCGCCCTCGACTTTTAAATACAACTACTCCCTCCGTCTAGGTGAGTAAGTCATCTTACGAAAACCAAATAATCCCAAAATACTAAGGCGCGGTGCATTAACTTCTACCTCGTTTCTTGTTTCTTCACATATCAACCAATAAGAATGCAATGATATACTTTTTGTGACATAGTAACTCATATTTAGTTAGTCAAATGGATGACCTAGAACTACGTGCAGACCCTATAAACCGAGACGCCTACAAGTAAAAAACCGAGACGAAGAGGGTAGTTCAGCATGTATCTTTTTAGATCAATATAGTCGGGATTCACCAAGGAGCAAAACCAAGTGGTAGGCTGATCCTGTCGTGTTGGCGTAGCAACTCAAGAAGGGTCAGTCCGCACACGAAATGGTGACACACTTAACAGGACCCCTTTGGCAGACATGTGGCTCATGCACCGTCTTGTTCCACATGTGATGCACCAAATTACAGTTCGGAGCAATGGTTGGAATTGGAGGCACCCCGGTCGTAGCGCCGCAGTAGTAGAAAATGAGCGATGAGGGGTCAAATCACAAAGCCCCACCTTTCCCGCATTAATCTAGACGGACGAAGCAACCATCATTTCATCTAGCGCGCAAGAGCATAAAGAAAAGAGAAAACAATGATGCGTGCGGCAGCTACCTAGGGCACCCTAGGGTAGGGGTCTCCACTACAGATCCTTTCTTTTGAAAGTGCCTCCACTACAAATCGGCTTCTCCCTCGTCCTCTTGAAGAAAACCGATGATGAGTGTGGCGGTAGGGTTTGTAGGAGTACTACGGCGTGCGGGGCCACGTCGTAGTAAACGGGTTCGAGTCAACGCCTTAAATATGTGTGGGCCGCTTGGTTTTACGGGAACGAGGCAACATTTTGGGTTCGGGGACCAGTGGAGATATAGCACGTACAAAAAATTGTGGACGTAGGTTCAACCAAAAGGCAATGATGTATGGGCCCTGCATTTTGATATACCCAGGGCCGCGTGAAATTTTTTACTCTACTCAAAACTAGTAAGGTACACATGTATTGAACGCATGAGATTTCGAAACCAAATTATGAATAAATACATACTATAGCATGTAAAGCTTTGAGTCATATATGCATGATGTAGATGTTCGTTTAGTTCTTATAGTTCATCTCATTCAAAATCAATTAGTTTTATAAAAATGTTAAGATTCATGGGGTTGTGCATTGTAAATCATAAAGTAAAAAACAAATAATGGCAATTCATTTATAAAAAATAATCAATTATGATACAGAAGATTCTAGAACAAAGGAGAAGTGCTTGTGTTTTGAGGTTTGTGCATTATGCTTAAGTTCAACCATGGAGTCTTCTAAATTGTACATGTGGCATATCTGGTGGAATGTTGATGATATCCAACGGCCAGTAGTGCTCGGATTTGCCCATCTCTGCACTGTCGGGTTAGCTTCATCCAGCGACCATCTTTCAAAGTTATTGGCACACTATATAGTTCTTGTGCCATAGTTGCATGTTTTGGAAAAAAGCTACTAGTGGGTTGTACTATCTATTTAGGAATAGAAGATGTATACATGGAAGTTGTAGGGAAAGAGATGACATGGAGGATCTCAATTCCTATGAGTAGGGATTGGAAAAGAGATGTCATTTGGTTCACATCGTAGGAACTTTTCTATTGAATCTAGAGATGACATGTATCTCAATTCCTATGAGGAGGGATTAGTAAAGAGATGTAATTTGGTTCATATCATAGGAACTTTTCTATTGAATATACGCTAATGTTTATTTTCCTTTGAAATTAAGGGAGTATAGGAATCCATTCATATGAACCAAGTGGCTCTAAAGCTATAGAAATGATATCATGTTTATTTCCTTTGAAATGTAGAGTATATGAATCTATTCCTATGAACCAATTGGCTCTAAAGGAAAAAAATCCTATAAAAATCATATCATATAGAGTTCCTATGATATTCCTCGACACTAAAGGATGGTTGAAATTGTTGCGGGTGATACGATAGTCTTTCTTTGTAGACTGCTCACCCATCTTTATAGTTACCTCTCGAAGATGAATGAAATGATATATACAAGGTATTCTACATGTGCAATTTGGTACACGAAAACTCGGTAAAAGTTTGCGAGGGTCTAATTTTCAATAAAGCTATATGCACTTCATTTCGGAAGGGAGGGAGCATACATCAGTTGCTAACACTCACGTGGAAGATTTGTGTGTAGGAGGAGTGGCTGTTCTGTTAAATGACATGGCAAAACTGACACTGTCGGATGCCGATCTAACGGTTCTTACGGCGTTCGTCAGGAAAAGGCTTGTGGCGGATGTTTGTCGGATAATGATTTACGGACACATGCATTGCATTGATACGTGCCCCCCTCTCTCTCACGCACACGCACCCTCACGAGTCACAACTCTCCCGAGTCCTCTCGCAGACTCGCACGTGGCACCCATTGTCTATCTGGAGGTAGACGTCACGCACATATGTGCTCTTCACACCCTACCCTCAGAACTTATAAAAAACAAAAGACGGCACACACATTTTATTTTAGCTCACACATCACACACTTATATTATTACTCTTGCGGCGAACGTTCTTTGGGCATAGTATATATTGTACTCTCACGAAGAGAAGTGGTGCACGCACGCACTAGTTCTCTCACACCCACTCGTGGGTACACGTAGGAGCGCATTTCTTTGAAGCCGGTACAACAAAATAACTCCACTATATATAAAAGCAGGAGCCTTAGCGCTTGCTTTACTAGGGTTCCTCTCGTTCACTCTCTCATGCTCTCCAGATCTAAGCAAGACATAGGTGGCCACACTCTCTCTCTCAGCTCACGGCTGGTCACAAATCCGGCCGGACAACCTCGACCGGGGCAGGGGGTGTAGGTGCATCGTTCACGCTGTCGTCGGCGGTGAGGGAGGAGACCAACGGCTGCCCGCGCATCCCAATCGGCGGCCGTGTCGTTCTCTCCGAGAGAGCGCCGGCTCAGGAGGGCCTCCGACCCCTTCTTCCTCCCTGCGGTATTGTGGCAAAGATGCGGCCTCCCGACGCCGTCTTTGCCACAAGCCGACGACCCTTAGGTATATATTCCTTCGAAACCTGCCTTGCTCTACTGCCCCAGCTCTTCCCCCTTCGTGTGGATCCTTTCCTACTTCCGTCCGCTGTTCCAAAGCCACCTAGACTTCTACTATTATTAAAAGTAAAGCTAGTTCATACAGTCAACTCAAAGCGTTGGTTCAAACAGGGAAGAAAGTGGGAAAGTTGTAGCATGAATCTAAGACTTGGTTCTAAGAGGAAACGGGAGAAAGTAGTAATATTTGTCACTATTTAAATAACCGTATTTTGTATTTGCGCAAACAGGGATGTCTATCTCCATATCGTTTCGGGATGTCTGTCTCCGTATCGTTTCTATCCGCGCAATCAAAAGCACACACCTCAATTTTAGTACAACTGCGCAAAATGAGATGGCTATCCCTCGTTGTCGTCGTCTAACCTCCAGTCTTCAAGGTATTCCTACATTGGTAGTAACTAAGGTAGAATGACCAACGCAATCTAAAAGAAGCTGATTCGTACATTTTACTTCCTGATTGCAGTGCAGGGATGAGCAAAAACAACTGCATCCTAGCCCGGAATGCACTTTCTGCCAGTTCTTCCATGGACCGAGGACTAGCTGGCACGGCTGCACGGCGGTTTTTGGACAGGTGCGCGGACAAGAGGCATTGTGGTCTGCTTATTTCTACAAATAACGGTGCTTAAATTTAGTGGAATGCGCAAGCATTTCGACTGGTCAGTACACTGCATGGTTCAGTTCAGCATTCCAGCTGAGACCACAATTATAATTGGTTATTCTGGAATGAGAGAACCTAACCCTGGATGGTGCCAACAAGAAAAAACCAGAGTCAACTCCAGGAAATTTGAGCCTGCCGGGAGGCCCTTTGCTCAGAGAAGCCTTGCTTATTTTTTAAGATTTGTAAACCTTCTCACAACTTTGTCTTTTGCTGTGAACTAGTATATGTTTGTTATGTTCTATGAATCATTGAGATGTATAAAACTGATTAACTTGTGTTTTTCAAGATTTTTACGAAGACGAGTTTAATGTGAGTGTTCCACATGAGCGCTGGACTAGCTTTGAATGTTTGGAATTTATTACATTGTGGCCTCAATTAACTGCATGAACCACTGTAACAAGATACATAGTTGCTTATATGTCAGACAGCAGATATTTGATTATTAGCTGGTCGATAGCCTAGTGTTGAAGCGAGCTGAGCCAATGTGGCGTGTTTTGCACAACTGCTTACAAGTGGGGTAGCACCAACAGTGTTCACAAGTACTACTTATGTATACGTCGGTGCACGGTTCTCGAACGAGTGCTCTATTTCATCAAAACACACACTGCTCGTATGATAAACCGTGACAACTTATGTCTTACCATGCCATATTCATGAAAAAACTAGTGAGGACGCATCTGTTTCGGCAACAATTACGATGGTTCTCACATGATTCACGGGCACACAAAAGTAGCAGCAGTTCCCATAGACGGATTCAACCAGAGTACTAGCCCCAGAGGGGTCGATAACAGGCAAGGTTTGGATAATTAGACACAATCCAAACTACTATTAAACACTAGCTGGGGCAACTATTTCATGCCTCGATCTAATTTGGGCTGGACACAAGACGGACCTTGCCATGAACATCATCGAGGATGTCCCGCGGCAGCTCAATCCTGTGAACCTTCATGAAGACAACCTTGTGGCCTTGCCACTGATAAACTTGTTTGTGGAGGCATGCCACGTCAACTTCCTGTGTAAGCTTGACAAGAACAGTATGCCTCACAAACGAAGGAGTAGCTTTGAACTTCTTGTGCTTCAGTACACCCTGGACAACATGCCTGACAACAGTGAGGCTGGAATACACCTCTTCATTGGCATAACCGCAAATGGCTTCCAGGATCCAACAGCCTAAGAACTCTGTTTTCCCAGTGCGTATATTCAGGTCGTCCGCCTCATAGCGAGTGACATGCACAACCACACAATCCTTGTCTGCATCAGGGCTCTAACTGAAACAGAAACAAATCTGAATTACTTTTCAGTATAAGAAACACAAGTTATTTAAACCACTGTGTATAGCATGGCATCGAAGCTAATAAAATTTTGCATTATTAATCACCACATACTTCCTTTTCTAAAAAAATCACCACATACTGAGATGAAAAACCACAATCGAGATCAGCAAAGAAGGAAATCACCTTGGGCAGCTCAGCAGGGGGGGGGGACACATCCTCGAAGGGGGAAAACTGCTCCTGCAGTGCCACGGGGGTTGTAACCTCAAACGGGGCGTTGACCATCTCAGTAGTGGCCGTGAGCGTATCTGGGGTCGGCTCGGTGGTTGCCTCCATCTTCTTGGAGCTCTCTGTCTCGTGGGGATCAGCCTCCCGCGTCTGCTCCAATATCGGCAGATCTTTGCCTGGTTCTCCTTGGTCCATCATGAAACTGACTAATACTAGTAGACCACTGAAAGGAAAACACAATCGCAATGACAATGAAACAAAAAAGAGAGTGAGGATCGGTTACTGCTTTGCAAAAGTTCTTTTTTTTCTCTGAACAAAAATGTACCAACATCACGGATCCGCTTACCTTCCCTTTGTTGGGAGAGAAGAACAGTGGTAGATGCGAGTGTTGCCTTTCTTGAAGACGGTGAGGGAGAAGGGGATTCAGCGAAGAGTAAAATGATGGTTGCTTCGTCCGTCAAACTTAGACTGCGGGGAGGTGGAGTTTTGTGATACGACGGCTCGTTACTGCCGCGCTATGACCGGGTTGACTCTCCGCCTGCATACTGCCTTTTAATTTGGTGGATGGCATTTGGGCCTGCGCGCTGCATGGCCTGCATGTCGGTGAACAAAAGTAGAATGGCATTCAATAGAGGGAGACGTTTCAATGACCTAGGAGGAGCCAGAAGCGGTAGAGTGTCTCCACTGTACTAGTAGTAATTCTTTTTCTAGGTAGCTGTAGAGTGTCTCCACTATACTAGTAGTAATTGTTTCTCTCGGCCCAAGACAAAACAGATAATCCACACTAGTAAATAGTAAAATCAATTCAAAAGGCACTACCCACACCCAGCACACACCCCCCCCAAAGAAAACCTGGGTGCTCTTCTTCCTCCTCGCTCCCACCCACCTCACGTCAGCTCGCTCCACTCGTACTCCCAAATTCCTCGCCTCACTCCTACAGAAAACCCCAGCTCCCCTTCTTCCTCACTCCCACAGAAAACCCCTAGCTCCCCTTCTTCTTCGCTCGCACTACAACTAGGCTCGTCATTCGTTACTCTGCTCAAATCCGTGAGCGTGACGCGACGCCCTCGAGGAAAATGGAGTCAGCTGACCCCAGCGCCAAGAAGATGAGGCTCCCGCCAGCGGCGACGCCTGTTGTAGATCCCGCACCCGGCAGCGCGGGGAGAAGCGGCGACCCCGCCCCCATCGGATCCCAGGAACCCGTAGAATCTCGGGTGGACCGCATCAGCGATCTCCCGGATGCCGTCCTTGGGGAGATCATCTCGCTTCTCCCCACCAAGGATTGTTTTCGCACCCAAGTCCTCTCAATTCGGTGGCGCCCACTATGGCGCGTCGTGCCCCTTAATCTCGACCGTCGTCAGCTATCTCTCTTCAGTGATTTTGAAATCCCCAGAGCCATCATCTCCTCCCACCAGGGCTCCATTCAAAGCCTATGCATCCCGTCATGCTACCTGAGCAAGCATACCATGCCCTGCATGGTGGACGCCTGGCTGAAATCCCGTGAATTCACAGAACTACAGCAGCTTGAGTTCTACTACTCCCCTGGAAATCACATACCACATACCGAACACCATGAACTTGTGCCCTCAGCACCGATGTCCATCTCGCGGTTCTCCTCCTCTCTCCACACCACCACCTTTGCGCTGTGCTACCTACCAGACAATCTGGTACTAAACCTTCGACTCCCATTTCTCAAGAAACTTTCACTTGTGCGGGTTCGTATATCGGAGGCCTCATTGCACAGCATCATCCACTCCAGTTGCCCTGCGCTAGAGTGCTTGGTGCTTGTTTTCACAGTTAGAATCGGTTGTCTCCAAATAAAGCCGCCTAACCTTGTAAGAATTGGAATTTCTTTTGACGGAAGGCAGCTCATCATCCAAGATGTCCCTTCACTTCAAAGCTTGATCCTTGATTCTAGTTATTCACCTTTGCAAATAAACATCCTCTCTGCGCCTAAACTAGAGACCTTGGGTGTAATACATGATCTCTGTGCTCATTTCAATATGGTATTTGGCTCCACAGTTCTTCAGGTACTTTATATTATCATCTACACTTGTAACCATAAGTTGCATTTTAAATTTCTGCGCATAATTTATATATCATCTTGGAGTACACATTTTGTACTAATATTATTTCTATGCTCAATGAAGAGTTTCTCCATGGATGGCCTATCAATGGTGCTGGATTCTGTCAAGATCTTATATATCCAAATGAATAGTTTTGATCTGAACAAGATTATTGGCTTGCTGCAATGCTTTCCATGTCTGGAGAAGTTGTATATAAAGGTGATAATTCCACGCACATTGGAAGCCCGCATATAGTGTACTAGAATTAACCGTGCAGCTGTTGCTCTCTCGACGCTCTTCTTTTAGACCTTAACTATTTTCAATCTTCATGTCTATTTAGGCAACAGGACAGGGTAAGAAAGTTATAACCAATCGGTGGATTCGTAAGCATCGTGATTTTCTCACTTCTCATGAGATTTGATTGAAGACAATAACGCTAGAATGATATGTAGCCAACCGTGCAAACACAAGATTTGTCACATTCTTCCTGCTGAATGCGAGGTTACTATTGTCTATCAGGCTTAAGTTTATCAGCAACATGGTTTTGACGGATGGGTATGTCGAAGAGCAAAAAAAGGAGTTTCAGGTGGGAAAAAGAGCTTCTGAACATGCCGGGCTTCTATTTACAACATATTGTGGTCATAATCCAGTAAATTTTACGACCCAGGATGTTCATTCTATGGACCTGACCGATCCATCTGACTGTGACTGTCGAAAACAGTGCTGGAGTTAGATGTTGTTGCCCTTTTCAATCTGGTTTTTTTGTAAACTTGGTGAACAATCAACCCTCGTGCTTTTGTACAGTTTGTAAGCTGGAGTTAGATGTTCCTCCCCTTTTGAACTCGGCTGTGACTGTCATATTTTCTTTGAAACAAGGCAAATGGCTTGCCATTCATTTAATTTAGAGTGAAATATTGTAACAAATCACAACCAAGGGAAATAATATCACTCACGCCGGTTGCTTGAGCTCACTGTGCATTACAGAAGCCAAGTGATTCGCCCCCACCAGCACCCACAAACTTATTTCGAACTAGCACATCAAATGGGCTGTAAATTTTCATAGGAATGGCTGCATGACCGTGACAAATTTGGATTCTGACATTTGGGACCCACGAGGAAATAGCCTAACCAAGGTGGTGTCGACTTACTAGCCAGTCAACAAACGATTCTGCCTACCAGCCGTTGGATTGACATCCAACATCTGTCGTGTATCTTCTATCTCTAGTCTTCTTCTTTCTCCAGCCGCCCAAACCAAACCACCCCGTCGGCTCCGCCTGCTCCCGCCTCCCATGGCTGGTTGTGCCTCTGCCGCCCTACCGTATGTACCCTCCAATGTTGGCCAGTCCCTCCCTCTATTCCCCCACATGTCTTGTTATTCTCTGACGACGTCAGTCCCAACACGCATCCGTGCCTGAACCAGTCAACCCTCATACTCCCCTCTGCCTGCGACTGGACCGGTGCATCTTCAATGGCTCCTATTCGTTTTGTCTGAGGCCTCGCCGTCGTCCTCCACCTTGCAGCCTTGGTTTGCTCGCCGTGCGCGCTGCACCACCCTCTTGCGTTGTCAACGTCGTCAACAACCGAGAGGAACAAGGAGATGACTGTACGTGGAGAGGATGACAGTAGGGACCCACCAGCGTCATGGCAGTACGCAAGCAAGTGCCTCTATAGTACAAGCCCAAAAATATGGTTCCTCCTAGTCCTAATGGTTGGACATCTGGGGCTCACGCCATTGTCAACGTAGTCAATAAACGAGAGAATTACATTACGAGCGGCTAACACCAGGGATCCAGCAAGTCGCGCGGTTTTTTTTTGAGGAACAAGCAGTTGTTATTTATACTAGTTTTAGCGATGGACCAGGGTAACAACGGGGCTGTGCGGGGGCTGTGGCCCGTCTAGCCAGGGTTTTATTTATGTTTACCACATCATGAGCCCAGTTGTGTTTTTTTCTTGCTGAAAATGGCTATCCCAGTTCTATTTTTTTTAAGAGATACCCAAACAAGGCCTACTTGCTTTATCGGCCCTGCTGGGCTGCAAATCTTTCAAGACGATGAGAGTTTCATTCGGTTTGCCCAGAAATGGCCTGTACATTTTTAAAACACATCAAACCGGGAATTAGTTTCAATTTTTTCATTACAAGATCTTAAATTCCATTGATTTTTATACGTGGACAATTATTTGGATTTTATATTTATATAAATTATTTTTCAAAATAGTTTGAATGTGAATCGATATTTCTGGATTAAAAATAGTTGACTGCACCGAAATATGCAAAATTCCGTATACTTTTTAACCGTGGCCACAATATGGGGTGTAATGCTAACAAAAAGAAGATGGGCTCCAAAAAAATCTTAAGAATTAGCAAATGGGCTGTACATTATTAGAAATAATGGCAGATGGGTTGTATGTTGTTTTCCACATATTTGAGGCTGACTTGTGCGCCTACTATAGGTTGACGCGTATGCTTTCATAAAAAAAAGGTTGACGCACACGCAACGCCCTGTCAACTTAGTCAACACACGAGAGCAGTGACTATTGGATGTCCATCCAACGACTGTCGTGCTTCTTCAATCTCTGTTCTTCATGCTCCAACCGCTCAAACAAGAGCCGGCAGGACTGCCTGCTCCCTCCTCCCGCGGTCGGCTATGCTGCCATGCAGGCCTCACGGCCCCACCGTACTCCCATCGCTGGCCTAGCCATCCCTCTACTCACCCACACATGTTGTTATTCTCCGGCGACGGCAGACAAAACAGTAAACCCTCGTACTCCTCCGCGTGGGAAACAACTGTCGAGTATTCCCTGGCTCCGTGTCGTTCCCTTCCTAGGCCTCGCCGTCGTCCATCGCCCTGGTGCTCTCGGCGCGGCCTGGTCAACGTGGTCAATGAACGACATCCATCGGAAGTGGACTGTACGTGGAGAGGCTGACAGCTGGGTCCACGGCCGCACGCAAGGAAATGCCTCCTTATTACGCGCAAAATAATGATTCATCCACCTGACAGCTAGGACCCACAGGAAGGGCCTCTGTATTTCGCGAAAAAAATGTTCCCCCCGCTGACAGGTCGGACCCACCAGCTATATCTTTGCACGCAAGGAAGTGCCTCCTTATTACGCCCAAAAAAATGAATACCCCCCTGCTAGCTGGGACCCACCATATTGTTGGGCTGACTTGTGGGCCTACTAAGTTGACGGGGACGGAGGGCTTTGTCAACTTAGTCAATACTCCAGTGACCGTATTATGTCCATCCAACAGCCATAGTGCTTCTTTAACCTCTGGTCTTCTTGGTCCAGCCGCCCAAAGCAGCGCCGGTCGTGCCGTCTGCTCCTGCCTCCCGTGGCCGGCTGTAGTACCGCCTGCTACTGCCTCCCGTGGCCCGGCTCCGCGTCGTCCCCTTCCTCGACCTCGCCGTCGTCCACCGCCGTGGTGGTCTCGGCGTGGCGTGGTCAATGTGGTTAATGACCGACTTCCATCAGAAGAGTACTGTACATGGAGAGGCTGACTGTTGGGTCCACGACAGCCGCAAGGAAGTGCCTCCTTATTACGCGGAAAATAATTATTCCTCCACCTGACAGCGGGGACTCACCGGACGGTCCACCAGTATTTTGCGAAAAAAATCATTTCCCCCTGACTACTGGGACCCACCGGACGGGCCATCGTATTTCGTGAAAAAAAACGTTCCCCCCACTGTCAGCTCTGGCCCACCGGAAGTGCCTCCTTATTACGCACAAAAAATGAATACTCCCCCGGCTAGCTGGGACCCACCTTGGTGGGAGGCTATCTTGTGGACCTACTAAGTTGACGGGACGAAGGGCTTTCTCAACTTAGTCAATATGAACGATTCTAGCTCCAGTGACCGTATGATGTACATCCAACGGCCGTAGTGCTTCTTCAACCTCTCGTCTTCTTGCTCCAGCCGCCCAAAGCAGCGCCGGTCATGACGCATGCTCCTGCCTCCCGTGGTCGGCTGTGCTGCCGCGGAGGCCTCACCACCCCCTACTATTCCCACCGCTGGCCAGGCCCTGCGGCGACGGCAGCCTCACACCACAGCCGAACCCGTGAACCCTCGTAATCCTCTCCGCGCGGGCTTCCACTTCCGCGTCTTCCCCGGATCCGCGTCGTCCCCTTCCTAGGCCTCATCATCGTCCACCGCCGTGGTGCTCTCCGCACGGTGTGGTCAACGTGGTCAAGGAACGACTTCCATCGGAAGAGTACTGTATGTGGAGAGGCTGACAGCTGGGTCCACGGCCACAGCCCAATTTTTTTGTGATTTTCCAAGTAAGTCAATTTGTCAGGCCTGTTGGGATGCAAATCTTTCAAGACGAGGAGAGCTTTCATTCGGCTGGCCTAGAAAATGGCCCATCAGTAATGAGAAATGGGTTGTACATTTTTAAAACACATCAAACCAGCAATTAGTTTCAAATATCTTTTTTTTTCATTTCGAGATTTTAAATTACACTAATTTTTATGCGTGGAGAATTTGTTGGATTTTATATTGATATACATTTATTTTTAAAATCAGTTTGAATGTGAGTCGAAATTTCGGGATTAAAAACAGTTCGGACCGCACCGAAATATGCAAAATTTCGTATAATTTTTTAACCGTGGCCACGGTATGGGCTGTAATGCTAACAAAAAGAATATGGGCTCCAAAAAAACTTAAGAATTAGCAAATGGGCTGTAAATTATTAGAAATAATGGCAGATGGGCTGTATGCTATTTTCCACAGATTTGAGGCTTTCCTAAAAAAAGGTTGACGCACAAGCAGTGACTGTTGGATTGCTATTCGACGGCCATCGTGCTTCTAGAATCTTTGCTCTTCCTGCTCCAGCCACTCAAACAAGCGCCGGCGGGACTGCCTGCTCCCTCCTCCCCGCGGCTGGCTCTGCTGCCACGCAGGCCTCACCGCCCCATCGTACTCCCATCGCTGGCCTAGCCATCCCTCTACTCACCCACACCTGCTGTTATTCTCCAGCGATGGCAGACGAACCAGTAAACCCTCGTACAGTCGTACTCCCCTCCTCGTGGGAAACAACTGCCGAGTCTTCCCTGCCTCTGTGTCGTTCCTTTCCTAGGCCTCGCCGTCGTCCACCGCCCTGGTGCTCTCGGCGCGGCCTGATCAACGTGGTCAACGACCGACATGCATCTGAAGTGGACTGTACGTGGAGAGGCCGACAGCTGGGTCCATGACCGCACGCAAGGAAATGCCTCCTTATTACGCGCAAAATAATGATTCCTCGACCTGACATCAGGAACCCACCGAAAGGGCCTCTGTATTTCATGAAAAAAACGTTACCGCCACTGACATCTCGGACCCACTAGCTATATCTTCGCACGCAAGGAAGTGCCTCCTTATTACGCACAAAAAAATGAATACTCCGCCTGTTAGCTGGGACTCAGTATAGTGGTAGGCTGAATTGTGGGCCTACAAAGTTGACGGGGACGGAGGGCTTTGTCAACTTAGTCAATAATATGCACGATTCTAGCTCCAGTGACCGTACGATGTCCATCCAACGGCCATAGTGCTTCTTCAACCTCTGGTCTTCTTGCTCCAGCCGCCCAAACCAGCGTCGGTCGTGCCTCGTGCTCCTGCCTCCCATGGCCGGTTGCGATGCGGAGGAGGCCTCACCGCCCCTACAACTCCCATCGTTGTCCAGGCCATCCCTCTACTCACCCACACCCCCTATTATTCTATGGCGACGGTAGCCTCACCCTCGTACTCCTCTTCGCGTGGGCATCCACTGCTGCGTCTTCCTCGGCTCCTCGTCGTCCCCTTCCTAGGCCTCACCGTCGTCCACCGCCGTGATGCTCTCGGCGCGGCGTGGTTAATGTGGTCAACGACTGACTTCCATCGGAAGAGTACTGTGCATGGAAAGGCTGACAGCTGGGTCCACGGCGGCCGCAAGGAAGTGCCTCCTTATTACGTGCAAAATAATTATTCCTACACCTGACAGCAGGGACCCACCGGACCGGCCACCAGTATTTCGCAAAAAAACGTTTCCCCCTGACTATTGGTACCCACCAGCTACATCTTCGCACGCAAGGAAGTGCGTCCGGGCAAAAAAAAAACCAAAACGATTCGCCCCCCCCCTGACTGCTGGGACCCACCAACTACATCTTCGCAGGCAAGGAAGTGCCTGACAGTCGGGACCCACCTAGTCGAAGCATACGTAGCGTTGTCATTCTCGTCGCGAAAGTGTACGTACATACTTGTCGATCTAGGGGCACGCACGTGTCATAGTAGAGGCACGCACGTGTCGATGTAGAGGCGCGCACGTGTCGATGTAGAGGCGCGCATGTAGCATGTACACGTACGTATAGCGGTGAGGGTGCAAGAAAGAGAATATGACCATGTACGTACATACGGGCAGGGTCTCGAACGCCTACTCGCGCATACATACATGGCTGGGTCGGAACGGAGAAACAGCGTCGTCGTCGTGTTCATGGGGAGCCAACGGAACGCGTCGTGTTCATGGGGAGGCAACGGAATGTGTCGTGTTCATCGGGAGGCAATGGAACGCGTGGGAGCCAACCAGCTTGGACGGAACAGGCGATGGAAACGAGGCCTGGCGTACCACAGAACGGAGGAAATGGACCTCCTATGTTCGGAACGAGGTCCTGTTAATCGGGAGGGGTGTGGCATACCGCAAAATGGAGGAAACAAACTTCCTACGGTCGAAACGAGGGTCCTGTTGATCGGGAGGGGTGTGGCGTACCGCAAAACCGAGGAAACGGACCTCCTACGGTCGGAACGGGGGTCCTGTTGATCGCGAGGGGTGTGGCCTACCGCAAAACGAATGAAACGGACCTCCTACGGTCAAAACGGGGGGTCATGTTCATCGGGAGGGGTGTGGCATACCGCAAAACGGGACTCCACGGGATACTGTTCATCTCCACCGTCGACTTCCTCCAGCCTCCACGGGCTCCTGTTCATCCAGCCTCCACCGCATGCT